>NC_056725.1:1479798599-1480098599 GCF_019279795.1 Protopterus annectens
CCTTTACCTTCATTACCTGGATGATGTGTTTATCTTGTGGAAAGGGGATGAAAACATTGTTAATATTTTTGAACACCGTAATCATATTTATTCTTATTTTAAATTTACGTACAATTTCTCTAATTAAAACACAGACTACTTGGATGTTTCAGTTTTTAGAGACAAAGTGAAAGGTGCTTTTACTTCTAAGGTTTTTCATAAAACAAACTACTCTAACAGTTTTTTGGCCTTTAACAGTAAACATCCTTTTTACACTAAGAAAAATATAGTTAGAGGCCAAATGATTAGAGGGGCAAGAATGTGCTCCACTCTTGAGAACCTCAAAAGTGAACTTGGTAACCTCACGCAGATGTTTATTGACTGAGGTTACCCCATGAGTTGGGTTCATGAGACTGCCTTGGAAGTTTTACAAGGGTGGGGAGCTAAATACAAACCTTTACTAGGTAGTGAACCAACCCCTACCCCCCCCTCGATCCCCATTCAGAACAAAACAATTTCTGTACATTTTCTAACTCTGTTGTAACATATTTTGGTCCCCTGGAAAGAAAGGTGAGGAACATTGTTGCCAAAAATTGGGGGATACTTGAAGCAAACAGTGAGATGTTTGATATTTTGGAGAAGTCTCCCACTTTCATTTTAAAAATGGGACCAAACATGAAGTTTTATTTTGAGCACTCACTTCATATGACAACTAAGCAACAATGGACAAAGAAATGTGGAGCATGTAATTACTGCACCTTTATTTTAGAAGAACCATTTATTACAGTAGGGGAATTTCATGTAAAAGTACACTTGGCCAGTGGTAACTGTAATAGTAGTGGTTTAACATACTTGAGCACACGCCAGAACTGTAGGGCATTTTATGTTGGAAAATCAAAGAGGACTCTCCGTAAATGCATATATGAACATCAGTACACTATAGTTAATAAAACCATCAACAATGCCCTATTCAAGCACACCTTGTTATGTACTGGTGAAGTTACATTCAAGTTTGGTATCCCTGAAATTATTAAGAAGGACCCAAGAGGTGGTGATTGGGGTAACAATATACATAAAAGTGAACTTAAATGGCAACATAAACTGGGAGCTAATAGACTCCCTAGGCTTGAATTAACACCTCTCTATTGTTCCAATTTTAAAGGATAGAGCACAAAGCTTATAAATTTTAGGGTTAAAAACCAAGTATTTTAAAGTTATTTTTGTGAATTAATTGTATTATTTTTCATTGTGTTGAACACTACAGTTTAAAAACTTCATTTTATGATGAAAACATCTTAATGATTGTAATTAATAGCTGTTAATTGTTTGATTGTTAATTGATTGCATTATTTAAACTGCTTCAACTGGTGAAGCACTATGGTTTGATAGAGTCCTGTTGGTTTGGACGAAAACGCTTACCCAGTCCGTGTTTTTCAGAATTGATCTATACAATAAAACTTCCTCTGGACTTTTGAGTGGATTTTTGCTGTTGGTGGAAGGTCTGATCCTTATTAAGGAAGTTTTTTGTGTAAACTTAGAAAGTTACTAGAATAGCAGGTTTAACAGTGGCATAAATTTTCGGAAGTGGATGAAGTCTGAAATGCAAATGTCTGCCATTATTTTCCACCTTCAGATTGTAATGATTTACTATTAATGTGTCAGAAAACCTCAGT
Organism: Protopterus annectens; assembly: GCF_019279795.1. Taxonomy (NCBI): domain Eukaryota; kingdom Metazoa; phylum Chordata; order Ceratodontiformes; family Protopteridae; genus Protopterus; species Protopterus annectens. The sequence goes on from NC_056725.1 coordinate 1,479,800,252, forward strand.
TTTATAAAAAACGGACTAAAAATATGAGAAAAAAATCAGGACATGCTGCAAAAATCTATATAGATGAGAGGTATCCCCCAGCCCCAAACCCCTTGCCCAACACATTAGCTGCAAATATTGTTTTTACAAAGTTAGAAAGTTGCTAAAATATAACTGGTTTTAAAGTAGCATGAATTTTCTGAAAAGTATGAAGTCTGAACGCAAATGTCTGTCATTATTTTCTAACTTCAGATCATATTGATTCATCATACAGAATGTTATATTCATACATTAGCTGAAAATATTCTAAGAATTAAACCAACACAGGAATGGAGAAAGAGATTCTGCCAATAGGGATGACTGCAAGTAGGGGTACAGAGAATAGGTAATATGGGGCTGGAATTTATTGGAGAAACTGGCAAAGGAACCAAGTTATTGTGAGCAAATACTTAGAGAGGGAAAGGTAATAGAATGGGAAGATGCCAAGAATACATTTGGACTGCAGGGTAGAGACCACTTTCCCTGGACTCCCAAATATGCAACAAAGTCTATAAGCTTTAGGAGTTTTGCTTGCAAGAGTTTGCATAGGTATTATTTTACCCTAAGTAGACTCCAAAGAATTTTTCCTTAAGTAGATAGCAAATGTTGGAGGTGTAGTCGGGAAGAAAGAGGTAATTTGAAACATGTTTTTGGGGAGTATAATGAGTTGGCAGAGTTCAAAAATTCCCTACAGGCTACTCTGTCAGAAGTACTGGGTGAGCAAATTGGTGTAACTAAGGAAATGATTTGTTTGAGCTATGATTTGAATTGCCTACACATAGTAAGGCCTTGCTGAGTTTAATTCCAGTGGCTGCCAAAAAGCAATTACTAGAAAATGGAAATCAAAGTCTAAAGCAACAATATTAGTAGTAGTGAATCTAGTAACAGGGATTAAAAACCTGGAAGTGGGATCTTTAGAAAAGGGTAGCAGCAAAATACATAGAAAAAATGGGAAATGTAGGAACAATACATGCAGAATAATGTTTTGGAGGAAGAATGAGGTTTAAGGGAAGACAGGAATTGAATGAGCTATATAATGTTCAATTGACAATGAGTGTACAGAAGATCATATGTAATGTATGTTTGCAACTAAAAATATGTCAGTATGGTTCATTTTCCTTTACATAAATGTTTGCCTATGTCATAAATGATAATTCAATAAAGATGTTTTTTGTTTAAAAAAGTAATTGCAAAAGTGCTTCTTCTAAAATAACAATTATTTGTTAATGTTTTCTTTACTTTGAGATGTCTGTGGTATCCAAATGCATTTACCACCCATCTCTGCTATTCCCAACTTAATATGGGGATGCTCAAACGATTGGTGAAAATTCAGGGCCATTACATGTGTTATATGCAAATTAGGCTAATTTATATGCATGTCTATGAATTCCAGTGGTCTGCAAATGTGTCCCAAAGAATATCAGTGAAATGCAGCATTTTGACAATTGTGCATGCATGTTCCATACTACTTGAACTCATTTCAAAGAGATATGGATGCAGTCCAGATGTTTCTGAACTCCACAGCACTCCACAGCTATCCCAAGTTTTCATTGGAAGAACACAAATTGCCCTAAACTAGCCAGATTAAGAATATATTTGGAAAATTCAAAATGTAGTCATCTGAATGTCAGGTTGACAGCAATTTGAAGGTTAATTCCTTCCATCCAACACTGCCTGTCACACCATAGCAACTGGAACATATCATAAAGTCATAAAAGTAAAAAAAAAAAAATCACATTTATGTTAACATTTATTTCCCCACTTTTAAATAAAATAACATTTCCACTTCACTACATGATACATATTGCTGTTAGGGTACAAAAAAAACATTATTTTATGAGTAAGCATTAATAATGGCAGTTATTAGTCATATATTTAAAAAAATTATGACACAGGGAAAGGAGAGGTAAATGTTTTCCTTTAAGAAAAATCAGTATGTGACAAAGCAGTTTTGGTTATAGCAAACCTGTCAATAGTATTAATAACTGCTATAATGACTATGCTAGCTAGCAAAAATTGTTTGGTCAAGGTGATGTCACAACCACCAGGGAGTGGTTCTAACCCTGCTTAGTGCATCCCCTCACCATACTTTCCACATTCTGGTTTTGGCTCTTTGAACAATGGCAACACTTATGAAAGCACAAGGCTGTGCTCCTAAATGGTCTGACCTTAGTCATGTTTACCTTCTGTATGATTCATACCTGGAGAAGATTAAGGCATGTACCTGTCACAGCACATAAAAAAAATCAGTATCTGACAGGAGTTGGGTGACCACCTGCCAAACCTGACAGGTATAACCCACTCCAGTCAGCAGTATTGTCACGGGTATGATGATTTGCAGAAGCACTGTGCTGGCTATCTGGCTATTACGGCAAAAAGGCCAGAGGTTTATAGTAAGCAAAATATTTTAATTAACTGAGTCAGATGTATATATACATACTATATATCTCTGTATCTATCTATCTATATATATATATATATATATATATATATATATATATATATAAAATGGTCAATGGTTAAAAATCGCATAAATACATGTGTTTGCAAAGACTGATATCTGCACTTGAAAATAATAATTGTACTGCTGCTATGAAATTCATAGGAAATGAATAGCATATCTATAATAAAACGTGCATCTTTTGAACAAAGAGGAATATTAGTACTATGTTAACAGGCTACAATAATAAATAGAAATGTTAGATAAACCTGTGAATAATAATCTATATAGGTAACTCTGTAAATCATCTACTACTATACAGGTATCAGTAATGATGGCTCAATATATGAAGTTATGAAATAAGAATTAAAATTACAGCGTTATAATTCTTTACCATAGCAGGGATAGGGTTGTAATAGCATTAAGTGAAGCTAGTTTTGTGTGAGTCACACAAACATAAGTAAAACAATTACTCAACTCAGTTGTTTGTTCAGAAGTAGTTCTAGCTGCACATACAACATTTCTGAAATCTCACAGACCACACCCTACTTTGACTGCAAGTTGGGGAAGGGTTTTGGGGTTAATGTGCTAAGTGAATGATCAGTCCAAAACCTTTCTGAGAACATGTTAATTTACTTCAGTACTACTTATTAAATCGGACATACTTCTGCAAAAAAGGAAATGCACACTTCCTTGAACTGATACATTTCAGAATTTGCATTTCAGCTGTAACAAAACAAAAGTGTTACATGCGTTTTGAGAACGACATTCAAGATTCTTTTCATATTTTTATACTATCCTCTCGAATGAAAGTGAATATTAGTATATTATTGTATTAATTCAAACTGATATACACTGTGATGCCCCTGCACTGACCAGTAATCAAGGCGCTTCAATCCTCACCACGGGCAACAGTGAGGAACGTACACAATGGGAGGATGACAAGTACACAGACAGTAAAGTACAATTTCCCTTAAGACCACACAGAGATCACAGTTACTCTGGTGGGCTGGATTCTCCCTCTTTTTCCAGATTCCCAGTAAGAGTCCCCACTGGCACAGCTATAGGGTTAAGATGTCAGCTGAGGAGTCAAACCAAGACCGCCAGCACCCTCTCTGTCCAGCCAGTGCTTCATGTCCCTGCCCAAGTAGCTCACACGCACACACACACACACACACACACACATGCACATGCACACGCACACACACACACACACACACACACACACACACACACACACACACACACACACACACACACACACACACACATACACACACACTCACACACACACACTTTGATATTTGATTTATATACAAGCACACAGACACTCCTGGGGAAAGCTGGCACAGGTTTACTAGCTATGCCCCCTTCTGCCCTGACTATAAGGTAGATATCACTGCCACCAACTCCTCTTTATCAGCTACTTAAGGCACTTACAAAGGGTGACCGTTCCTACTGTGTAATGTTACTATTATCCAAATGGTAAGTGTGATAAGAGCAAGGCTATTTAGGAGTGGCCTGTACAGTGTCACCAAATACATATGCAAGTACTCTAAGTGCTTAGATATGTCTCACAAATATTAGCCACAAAGATAGGTTTAAATATATTTAATAATAAATAATAAAAGAACAAGGCAATACTCAAACAACACAGTAACTACAGAGATCAGAATCACAGGAAATATTTTAAAACAACATTGCAGGACAGTCTCAAATAAATACAGAAAACATCTAAACTAATCTTTACTATATTCATATCTATATGTAAGAGAAATTATTGTAATCTAGTTACTTACTATTAGCAAGGCAAGTGCAGATGATGATGAGTGGATGTTCTTGCTAGGTCCAAGACAAGATACAAAATGCACAGTCTCTTTTTGAGAGAGATATTAAATTACTATCAAACATTACTGCTGGCTCAGTTTGGATGACATCACTCTTTGTCACCTGCCTTCAGTTCCCAGGCTAACAGATACTAACAAAATGTTAACATCTCTGCATGAAAAGTACATATCTCTCAGAAGTGCAGCTGTTTGGAAGTCATAGAGCAATAAAACACTTTACGTTTTAAACATAGTAAATACTTCTGTCCAAGGCAATAGAAAAAAAAACTTCTAGCTCTGGACATACTGTCTTCTTGCTGCAATGAAACTTACTTTTATAACACATCATAAAGTACTTAATTTCAACTTATTTTCTTGAAGTTTTATAAGTTAATCTTCTATGTTCCAGCAGGGTATGCTGTGGCTACATTCTTGAAGTTCGGTACATAACATACAGTTCTGTATAAATCTTATCAATATTCGCAAATTACATAAAATTATTTACAAAATTCCAGCTAGCTGGGCTGGCAGTGTCACATATGCAGTGCTTTTTTTGTAAAGAAAAAGGTGGCGGTACGCATGTGTTACATTTGGGTCAACCCCCCCCCCCCAGCCATTCCAGTGTCCCATTATGTGGCAATTTCTCCCCATTTGCCATAAACACTCTTCAAAACTCTCAGTGCACATACTGTTTATTGCTTTGCTTCTACAATGATTACAGATATTTGGATTTAATTTAAAACGTTTATTTCAAATTTTATAGCACAAACACTGATATACATTTGCTAAACAAAGCAATACAGTCTCACAATGAAAACAGATAGCATTAAAACTTCTCTGCCTTTGAAACCCACATTCAAAGAAAATGCATCTGGCCAGTGGGAGATTAAGTTTACCTTTGGGCTATTTTCAAATCATAGTCCACTTGCACACATTTTTAGGACCATGCAAAAGTTATTAGATTCACCTTCCTGACTGTATTAAATTATAACATATAATAATTAAATGCTATCCCTTGTGTATAACAGTACCACTTGTCAGTGTGCTTTAAATTTATAGCCAGTAAGCAATTAAACAAAACATATGAACCAATAATGACAAAACTGGTCAATTCAGAACATTTCAACCATTAAAGGCCACCCAAAGTTCTGCCACTACAATCCACCAATATCAGTTAATATGCACATTGTCTGCAGAAGTAAAAGTCATTGGAAAATTCCTCATTAAAGAAGTCTGACTGTAACTAATGAACAGGTTGCTGCTAGCAAACATCTTTATATTTTGGTGCTACATCTACAAATTCAGTGCCTGCTGCCCTTGAAGAATAAATTGCCTATGTTACATTAAAAATAGTAAGATGGTAATATTGCAACAGGAATGGATGGCAAACTGAAAACAGGTTCATAGTTACTAGGCATCACATCCAAAGGAGGAATCCCATCCCCTTAAAATACAACAGAGTATCAGCAATCCACCTACATGTTGTGGGAGTAGAACCCATAGCCTTCTCCATCAAGATGCAAGTATGCTACCTGTTTTGCCACTAACACTGCTGTAAACTTCTAATAATACAATAGTGAGAGAGATAGGTGTACGTGCACACACACACACACACACACACACACACACACACACACACACACACACACACACACACACATTGAAAATTAGCAGGTAGCCTACTCACTCTTGACTAACACTCAGTGAAGGCTAACATTTTGTGGAAAATTTTATGTTGACCAGTGTTCCTGCTTTCAAGCTTGTAATACACTTCATTCACATTTGTTTTTTTTAATTATTTTAATTTCCTTGTTAAAAATGAAGCTTGTGTCTTTATTTTCTTTTTTATAAATACAAAAGGCATTTGTGAGTGACATTTCAGTTATTCCATAGCAAGATTTTAATGAATAATATGATGGATAATGGGGCACATTCAAGTTTTTCAGTTTTTAGTTTAAGAGAATTTGAATTCAGTACTGCTGCTATAAATTAATATAGTTAAGTGACTTATAGTTTAGTGGATATGATATATTTTTAAAATCACCTTGTATGATATGAGGTATTTGATTCTGAAGTAAAAAGGAATGTGACAGGTTGTAATTACTTACAAGACTGTATGATAAAAGTCTGCATCAATCCAAAAAAGATCATAGGAATATGTATGTGATTCATGAGGGCAGAACCGAAGATGAAAATAATCGAGTTAGAAGACAGGTCTCAGCATGGAAAACTGCAATTCACAGGGGTGCTGGAGAAAACAAAAGGGGCCAGTTGTTTCATATCTATGCAGGAGATCATTAGTGTATGGACTGCTATACCTAAGGAAGAACTGCAGATTGAATAGATGCATGTGGTCCATCTACCACCACCAGCAGCACCATAGAAAATGTCACAACTTATAATAGTGAAATTTCAGACTTATCAACAAAAGGAACTGGTTCTAATAAGGCTTTAGAGAATAGGAATAAACCCAAAATGGCAGCATACAGGGGCTGTTGTTGATAATGACTACTCAGCATTTATGCAGCAAAGGAGCAATCAGTTTATGCCTGCTGTTAGCATATTTAGAAGTCTGCATCATAGATTCTAACTCATATACCCCATAATTTTTAAGGACTTTTACTCCATAGGTGTTAAAACATACTGGAAGGTAGAAGCAGCACTGGAGGACTTGAAGAAAGAGCTGTAGAAAAACATTGGAAATACCAAATCCTAATGCAAATCGTTTGCGTTTATGCCTAGTTATCTGTTTGTTAGTTAATATGGTTAACATTTATTTTCCAGCTGCTAAACAGAGTCTTCGATGGGTTAACATTTTTAGGGCATAGGTTATATAATCTCTCAGTTTAAAGCAGGCTTCTACTTCGCTTATTTAAAGCAAGTGGTGAAGGCAATAGGGGAGAAATCTCATGATGGTATCATTCAGGGGTAATGACAGAAATGAGGAGGATACTATCTGAAGAACTATAATCAAAATTACTTTTGACCGCACTTTAGTATAGCTCCTAGCACACACACACACACACACACACACACACACACACACACACACACACACACACACACACACACACACACACACACACACACGCACACGCACACACACACACACACTCTCACACACCTACCTAACTACGTCTTAAACACACACACACACACACACACACACACACACACACACACACACACACACACACACACACACACACACACTCACACACCTACCTAACTACGTCTTAACACACACACACACACACACACACACACACACACACACACACAACACACACACTCTCACACACCTACCTAACTACATCTTAAACACACACACACACACACACACACACACACACACACACACACACACACACACACACACACACACGCACACACACACACATACACACCTACCTAACTACGTCTTAAACACACACACACACACACACACACACACACACACACACACACACACACACACACACACACACACACACACACTCACACACCTTCTTCTCACTTGTCTGGTTGTGGTCCACAGTCCAAACTTCTTCAGGAATTCAAATTCTGTGCATGCAAAAGATATAAGTAATTGGAAGCACAGACACCAAATGTCTTCTGCGTCTGTGTGACTAGACGCAAAGGGCATTCTTAAAGAAAAAAAGAAAAGATTAGAGTGGCTTGTCAAGTCTTCTGTTAATTATAAGAAGTGTCCAATAGATCTTTGTTTTTTTAACAGTTCACACTGTTGTGTAAGAAATCGTCATACAACTGTGATAGTACCAAGAAGAGTGATAAGCAAATGTTTTTACAAATGATTTCTGTGATACTCCTATAGAAAATGTTGTTAGAGCTTCACAGATGAAAGAAATACAACTGAAGACTTAACAGATCAAGATAAATGTTTTATAACCTGAGTTTTTTAACCTGATTAACTGCAATAATTACTGATTTTTTCCTTGGATGCTCTATGTTCTGTATTGAAAGCACATAATTTAAACATACACCCCTTCAGAAAATCAAAAGCCCTTCCCATTTCAATTCATCACAAGTATGCATAAACACTAAGCTTATCCCAAATCACTACCCAACTGTAAATATAAACATTTCCCATTCACAAGTTTTACTTCAATAAAGATTTTACTGCAGTTTTTTAATATTGTGTTAAATTGTATTTAAATAGTATTGTGTGGATTTATTATACTTTTTGTGTTTTGTCTCTCCCTAGCCTTTTTTCACTTTTTTCTTATTTTGCTATGCATTCTTTTTTTTCTTCTTTTTTGTTTTGCTTCTCTCCCCTTTATATTCTTTTCTGTACAGGTTCAAATCTCTCTGGAGCACACCAGGCAGATATTTACCAGGCACATACCTCCCACACTTGGGACAGATCATCCTCTGCCTGTCTGGGGACATCCTCGCAGGGTTGGAGTGGAGGCACCAGTCCTGCAGACAGTCTAGTATGGGGACCTCCATGGCAACACCATATGGCAGTGGTTGTGTTTGAGGGTATATGGACTGGGATTCCAGCTGGCGCTTCTACAGCCCTTCTTCCCTTACATTTTCTCCTTCACCTTCTTTCCTATTTCTTATTTCCACCCACACTACCTGCTTATAAAATAAATAAATAAATAAATAAAAAATAGGGGGTTCTAGCTCCTGAAAAAACATAGCGCCCATTCCTTCCCACCTACTCCAGCAGAAACCATCTTGACGTTTCCCTTGTTTGTACAACCCTTTGTTTTGTCTCTACATATTCAATCTGTCCTCTCACCCCCTTTCTGTTGTTTAATGAAAACATCAGGGTATCCTCAAAAAGGAAACCCCTATATAAAAAATTATAAGCTGCTTTTCTTTTTTTAAACATCAGTTTTGGCTGCTGCACAGTCTGCAGCTTTTCTAAAATCATTTGAGCATGACTGAGCTCTCCCTCACTTGCCTGTGGTATAACAAAAAAGTAGTAACAATTTACGTTTTTGTGAAGTAATTCACAATTTTATAACTCAGAACTTCAAACAAGTTACTCTTTTGTGAAAAGTGGGTGTGTTTTTAAAGAAATGTTTTGCTTTTCTGTATTCATCGCAAATGCCTTTTGCTGACCTTATTTGCATATCTGTGTTGCATTTGCAAAGTCCTGAACTATGAACTTGTGTGTACTTGTTTGACATTCTCTGCATATTATTTTTCCTATAATATTAGCTACTTTGCTGTAATATCATTTTTTTTGTCTTTCTAGTCCCTAAGGCTACAGGCTTTGACACATGCTGTTAATAAGACATTCAAGGTAACACAGTATAAACACAGATTATCATATGTTGTTACCTTTTTCTGTGTAGTTTTCTGATGCTTCCTGGGCTATTCACTCTTTAAATGATTTTGATTTAAATTATTATGTTTTATTTCTAAGATCTTGGTAAAAAATTACATTGCATGAGCCAGAGACTAAATGAGAGGGGAGTAATTTAGAAACAGGAAATCAATCTCCATTTTCCTATTGTGTGGTCTTGGCAAGTCACATAAAATACAAACAGTAGTGAAAAGGCACGTTTTGTGTCACTTACTTGGTTAACAAATTGATAACATAAATAGAAATGAAAATAAAATATAGTGGGACAGTGGTAAGGTCATGTAAGATTGAACACTTCTATGGCTTAAACATTTTTCCATTTAAAACAGAAGTTTGTCTTTCGGCTTTTCCCGGTTAGGGGTCGCCACAGCGGAAGTCCGGTCCGCTAATGATTGGTAGTGGATTTTTACGTACCGGTTTACCAGCCCTGACGCAAGGTAAAAATAGTCGGTACTTGCAGTTTTATCAAGTGATAAATGTAATCTTTCCATGTAGACTAACTGCTTACATAGAAAAGTTTAGCCATAACTGACATAAGGTTTCTAGGCTATGATCTATAAATCAAGGCTGCAGAAGAAAACAAATCTTATATGATTTCTAGATAAGTCATCATTATTACTTTGAAAGTATGTAAGTCAACTTTACGTTTCTTAGCTTCAGGCTTTGAGTATAGCAATGCACAGAGAAATATACAGAGACTGCATTGTTTTCTTAACTGTAGCATTTGTCCTTAATAACTCTTTCTGTACTATGTATGTATGGTTTGAGAATGTTTAATATAATTGCCTAAAGGGAATGATATAGAGTGTATCTAAATCCTGAAAAGATTAATTAAAAAGCTAAATGTTCAGTACAATGACAGAAAGATCACAAAAGGGTAGTATATCAATTAATCCAAAGCTTCTACATATAACAAATTACAATTTTGGAGCAATATGGATTATGTATTATTTATTTATTTATTTATTTATTTATTCACATTTGCTTACCGGGAAGGTCCGCTTGGCCAAATGAACCAATTTTCAGTGGAGGCCCAAGGAGAAAATCTCCACATGAACAGTTGTTTACAATACAATAGGAACAGCAGCAGAATAATTCAAGTCTATGGAGCATTTAGAGTCAACAAATGAATACAGTAGTAACAGCATCAGAATAAAACAAGTCCATGGAAAATTTTGTTTCAACAAATGAATATAGTGCAATGTCAGATTCTAAAAGAAACAGATATGGACTTAGACATAGGTACTATGTTTTAGTTACCAAACTAGGTTAGCTTGTCAGTTTTGAGGTTCTAAGAGCATAGTATGAATATTAACAGCTTATATGGTCAGAACATAGGTATACTACAAGAGAAGGCATAAGGACGTTTTAGGGGAACCAAAGAATGTAAGCAGAAGGTTGTGATGTACAAGAGGGGTAGTAGAATGTGAGAAGAGTAGAGGAAGAGCCAGACAGGTCTTGAGAGGTGTTGTACATTGCTATAAGGAGGAATGATGGGAAAGGAAAAGCCAGGTGGGGAGTGTGTAGTGGTGTGTTGTGAGGACTAATTTGGAGATGTGGGGTCAGTATTAGAGTTGATTTTGGGGAAAGTAGCAGTAGGATTGGATATAGTGTTGATGAAGTAAGCATTAAAGAGAGTGACTAATTCCAGTAAGTGTCTTATTTGGATTGGAGGAGGATTATTTTTTGAGTCTGGGTTCAGTAGGGAGGTAATGGAGTTCAAGACTTGTTTGGGGTTTTGCCTATATTGACTTTGCAAATGTAGGCAGTGTGCTTTTTTGTCTTTAATAGCTAAACACTTTGCTTGATTGCAAAGTTGTTTGAATTGTAATATGTCTCTGGAGTTCTTATATTTATGGCAAAATTTCCAGACTTTGTCCCTAGCAATACATATGATAGTATACATGTTACAGTCACACAAGGTTACATGTCACTGGAGATGAATGGTTGTGAGATAAACATCACTGACATGTTCAATGGAGAGGACATTTAGCAAGGACAGTACATCCACTAGGGGATATGTGCATACTCTGAATACCTGCAGAATAACTTGCTTGAATTTGACTGACAAGTCACCATAGCTTGTAATCAATCAGGGACACATAGCAACAGACATCTGGACAAATATAGACAGAAACAAGTTCAGTCATGCACATTTTAAAACTATTATAACTATTAATCTGCAGCATTTACAGAATATGTGCGTGCAACTTATTATACATGCTCTGCAGGAACAGATGTGTACAACTGTAATATTTGTCAGTATTCTATAAGGAGAATTCATCATCCCTTTCCCACAAATGACTAATTTTTGGAGGGGTTAAGAGGGACAGTGTTAAACCTCAAGTTGAAATCAGGGACAATCCTGACCAGTTGAGAGATTTGCATGACAAATATGTTGCAATCCTCACCTGCAAGAATCAAACCCATGCCATCAGTATTGTCACTGAATTGTGTATTTACTGGGTGCAACACAGAAAGATGTACAGCACAAGCATCTAGTAGGACACCTTGAAGGGAAGTCCGCACTGTCAAATTCTAATGGGTATGCATCCCAAAGAATAGTTCTGTATGGCTGACCAGATGTGTGGAAGCTCACTGTCCCAAATGTGATACATGTGACTAAATCATCCCTGGCTGATGTTGGTATCAGCCATATGGATAACAGCACATACAAATATCATACTATTATGAGAGGATTCCCTACTCACTGCTGAGTACTGTATGCATCTGCCACATGTAATAGCAATGGATATTGTCTCAAGCATCTGAAACTGATGAGTGAATTAAGAAGTGATCAGTTATAATGAATGGTACAGCAGCATGTGAGACTGATGGCAATGCATCAACTATGCCCATGTGCACAGAAATTACAGCAGTGCATAGGCAATTATCAATGATGGAGGAAGCTGTCACTCTAATATTGTACAGATGCCGAACAGTACATGGATCACCCTCTATAAGTACATGTCAAAACTCAACATGTGCCACACTATTACTGTCACCCCTGATATTGCCATTGAAAATGTTATACTGCCATGAAATCCTGACATACATCCATATGTGTTCATGCAAACTATCAAGTACTAATAGCGATGTGATGTAATACTATGTCTGTAATGCAGTACAGTCACACTATAGCTGTATTTTTGCTACAGTTGGACTTCAGGCTGTATGTCACCTCTGAATAAAATCTTGGGTCTGAATCACATGTGACACAGTGGAACTGTTAATACTGTTGTATAAGTCTACTTATTTCATGTCATTACATCAGTTGTACATCATATGCCTGTGTGCTTATCAGTGGAACTGTGTGGATGAGGGCCCTGACACCATGTATGGACACATTACAACTAAGGTGGATGCAGTTTATGCAGAACAGTTAATGCCACAACTGCTGAGAGTCACAAAATGCTGCTGGAAACACCTGTATAATCCTTGTGAATAGTAACAAAATAGTGCATACAATGAATTTGCTAAAGTTGCATGCAAATCTCAACATGTCATATGTTTGTCTATATAACAGCATTACAACATGTTGAACTTAGGTATATGTGCCAGTGTAATTAGTATGACATACTATTGCTGTATGTCAGATAACATTTCCATATGCTAGGTATAAACACATGCACACCTGTGTCATATTGCAACCATCACTGTGATGGCTGCATGACAACTGTGCAGAATGTTGATATACTCCATTACAAGAACACATGCCTTAGTAAGGCAACAATATACATTGCATCATCCCATGTCAACAGTACTCAGAAGGCATATTACAACAGCTGTTATGGAAGGAAAATAAAAATAATATCACAAAGAGGGAATGTAGAAAAGGAGATTAGTAAAGTAGAAGTTAGAAAACTAGAAGTTGAAGTTATGGAGTGCCTGCGAAATGAAGGATTTGGTGTAGAAGGTCTAACACAGGTTACATCACAGCATGATGGAACGAGTCCCCAACGTGAGAAGAAAAAGGAAGATCAGGAGACATCTGAAGAATAAATATGGATGTGGGAAAGAAAGAGATTTCATATGGTATAATATCTATGCAAAGGATAAAGCCAAACTAATCAATACAAAACGAGCAGCACCAAAGATATTTGAAGAGAAATACAAGCAAAGGAATCTGGACATGGAAACTTCTACAATACAAAAAAATAAGGAGACAAAGGAGGAAAGGAGATCAGTAATGGAGGAGTTAAAGAAATAGAAACTGACGTTATGGAGTATCTGTGAAGTGAAGGATCCAGTGTAGAAAATCTAATTCAGAAAGCACCACAACAGGATAGTGCAATGGATATCCAAATTAAGGGGAAACCAGTGGAACATGAAGCAATTGGTCAGGTGCCATATGAAGATATTTTGGATCCTTCAACAGGAAACCAGTATAAATGTTCACTTGAAGACAGAGCAACGGATGACACAGGATGAAATTGAAGAGAATGTGCCACAGGATGATGCTATAGAACTTTCTATAGATGCCCACAAAAAATGGAAAACAAAAAATATGCCCTCAGTTTAGAAGAAAATGAGCTAAGAGAAGAGTTGCTTGATTTAATAGAGATAGATAGCCATATTAGGATCAATGAAACAAATAGACTGCAGAAGGTCAATAAAACCCAAAAAGACAGAAGTTTGATAAAAGTAATGAACACAGTAATTAGAATTGTCCATAGAGAGCCATGCAATATAACCCTATTTAAGCATAACTTAGACAACTGAACGAGAGACTGTAAATTTACTTCAGGGGTGTCACTTATGTCCCTCTTGGATAAGGGCAGTTGGTGCTGATCATAGACTCGAGCTGCAAATATAGACCATACAACTTGGTCAAAAAGGGAACAAGGGTATAACATGGCTAGGCTTACAAAGGCCCTAGGGGCAATAGCCTAATAACCTCCTATGAACCTATGAACCTATCAGCAGAGCCATGTCAGTATGCAGAAACACGATATGACCTGTACATCTATCAGTCTAATAGATACACACCCATAAAGAGGGGTGGAAGTGAAGGGATGCATACCAGGAGAGATGGACATACACATAATGTTTTGTGTAACGTAACATTCATGGACATGTTTTCAGTCTGTTCTCATTATTAAGCTGCCATGCTCTGCAGCATGAAGTGACATGGGGTAAAGAAGGGTTAAGGGGGGCACAACAGGCTTATGACAAGCAGAACAATGTTGCATAAATATATCATAGATGTGGGGATGGATGTCAATGCAAATAATTTGTTTTGGCCAGCATCCAGTATATCTCTATGAGAACTCATAAATGTGACAAATGTTAAGATATGGGTCATTAAACATTTCATAGACATATAACATCTCACTAAGAAATGATGTGAGATACAACTGGAATTGAACCCTTGATGCGATGGGACAAAAAAATCTTCAGTCAAGTGATTTATGTCAACACTGCACAAAGGAAGTTACACTTTGTTACATCCAGCAGTCTAAGAACTGTCAGAGTAACTGTTTCAAAGTAGTGCCTTTACTCTGCCTTGATTCTATATTCCCGTAGTTCAGCATGTTTAAGCATCTTTGAGTGAAGATAACCAAACTAGTGTGGCTGATGGCAAAAACTCACCAGGTTTTGCCATAGGACATGAGCAGCCATTCACTGCTGCTCGACATTGCTGCATGATGTCAAACTCTGTGCAAATGCAGAGGAGAAAAAGTGAAAGTTTTCTTGTGGGCCATTTCTGGCCAGGTGTGTTGTGTGTGACTGTATTTTTTGAGCAGATTAAACGTGTGAAAATGGGGTTGATAAGAAAGTGGTGAAATGGTGGGGCAAGCAGAGGGAGGAACAAAGAGGAAGCAATATAGGAATTTGCAGGAGGGAATTGGGAAAAACATAGATATCTACTTATTTAGCACAGTAATGTCTACATGTAGACAAAATTTGATGAGTTTGGACTATCACTACAACATGAATTGGTGACAACTATGCAATGACATTGTATAGTCAATTGGACCAAATCAAGCGCGTCAAGAAGACATATGCATGAAGTGTAGAGCTATGCATGGGACAATTTTCTTTTTGTGGTACAGGTGCCATTTTTTTTTGCATTTCAAAAATAGAGGAATGTTGGGGAAGGGACCTTGGAATGTAAGTGTCAGGTATGTAGGGTAGGTGAAGAAGCAGGTGCACAAAAACAGGACCTACAAGACAGACACAGGAATGGCAATTGATGAAAAAGCTTGGGGGACACCATCATGACTGGGAAAAGGTGGGGAACATCAGGGACACATGCCCATCATGTGTGGGAACAGTGAAGATCTGTTTTCACCCTCAGAACTGTCATCACTGTCACCTTCTTCAGTTCCCTATGAGACTGCTTGATGTGGGAGTCTTTTTTATGTTTTAATGTGCAACCTCTCCAGGCAGCAGATGCAGGCACCAAGGCCAGTCTCAGTTAGATCATGCACCATCTCTGGCAGCTCTTGGTTAATAACATGATCACTGCCTCCACCAGTACTCCTAGAGGGTACGACTGACTGTACCACTAGCTGGGGCAATGCTACCCAATGTGGATGGGCCAGGTAGGGCAGGGGCTGTGAAGGCAGTGCTGCCAGTCTGAGTCCCAGAGGTGCTGGTTGTTGGTTCAGTAGATAGTGGAGGGTTGGCAGAAAAGCCACAGTGGGTGGCTCACCTCTCTGTGCTGAAATGCATTTGGTTTGTTAGCAGAAAGGTATGACATCAGAACACTGTGATTCCAGATAAGGGGTGGGGTGAGACAAAAAAGAAAACAGATGATTAGAATCATAAAATTTCACATTCATGCTTTATTAAAATAAATATCCTTTTCTTATTATAGTAGCTATAGACCTTTTGCAATACCATAAATGATTAACTGTTGTAGATACTCCTTGGAATATGCACATATTCCATATATGCTTTTAAAGACACTACAGATTAACTTAACAGAATGGCATTAAAGCCAATATTGCTGTATTTCAAATTGAAAAACAACACTTGTTAAATGTAAGTCTATATGTTATTTGTGGAAATTGTACCCATGTAATCTGAAAGAATTATTACACTTGCCTCATACAGTTATGAAGAGCTACAGAAAAAAACATGAATGCTTACTGTTACAGTTAAGATATGTAAGCTGAAGTTGATACTGATGTATGGAATCACAATATATTTACAACAATCAGGGTCAGTTAACTGCAGCCATACTCCATGTCTCTCTGAATTGCTCCAGTCTCTCAGCATGTGTCTCCCTGTTCACTATGATTTCCTCTGCAGCTGTAAGATAAAGACTGAGAGAAAAAGAGACATATAAGCACCATGCATACCAGTATTGGCTATCTACAGCATTCCATATCATTTCATGTTGCTTGATCTGTATACGTATACAACTTAGGGGTATTAGCAGTTTGGCACTCATCCAGCCACTGGTTGAGTTGTCCCTGCTTGCACCTCTTAAGGTCACTGCTGTGGTGCCTACACTGATCTCCAGTGTGTATGTCAGTCACGATACAGACAGCACTGTCTAGGCTGTTCCAAGCCTCAGTCTTGTACTGAGACCCAGTATAGCCCCCCTGCAACAGCCTATGGTTGTAGCACTTCACGAGGAATACATCAAGTATTTTTGACTCCTGTACATCTCACCTATGTGCCCTGAATTTGGCACCATCCTTCACATCTCCTGCCATATCTGCAAAGGTCCTCAAACACCTGTTGCAATGGTTCCCCACCATTTTGTGAAATTGCTTTTTATGACCAGTGCACAAACCAGCACAACCATGCCAACCACATTTGTGTGATGGTAAGCAAAGAGAAACATTGCCAAACAAAAAGGAAAGGAGGTTATGAAACAGCAATGATGATGTGACACCCTGTCACACTTTGTCCAGTGGTCAACACTGAAATGCTAAATGACTGGTCTTTTAAGCCATGACTTTGGAGGGATCAATGGGATGACTTGACACATATTCTGTGAGACTTACACACTGTTAAAAGTAATTCGTACAAGGTGGGATTAAACCAATGTGAAAGGCAATGCAGACATTTTCACATAAGTGATTTTTTTCTCATTGCCACAGAGAAAGTGTTACCATGGTCATCCCAGATATGCAGTTTAAAGTGTGACTGGTGCTATACTTTAAGCCTGTATGTGTGTGACATTAAAAGGTACTGACTTATGCATTCTCAGGTGTGTTGCAAAACTAATGTCTGACAATATAGTGGAAATGGAAAGGCTTGCAGGACTTTGTGAAATATTACAATGGTACATCCTTACTTAAAAGTGGAATGTGCTGGATTTGAACACTGATTCATCTGTTCTCTGACCATAAACCCACTGCACTTACTGCTGGTTCCACAGGGAAAGCAAGGCAGCAGGTATATTTTCCACACTCAGTACTGTCCAGAGTGCTGATGGCTGTGTATTGCCACTGAGCCTGTTTACATGAAGGAAGGCAAGCCAAATAAAATTTTTCACTTTTTTCCTTAAGTAGTGAAAATTGTTTGTGCATACATAGGCAATGCGGAAATGTAAAAGGCAGTGGCGAGTACATATTGTGTTAATACTCATTTTGACTCTTCCTTTGTAAAAATAAGTACTGTAGGACTTTAACCCACTTTACCTATGATCTCTCTTTTTTAACTCAATGTGTTTACACCCTGTGCCAAAGAAACAGTCGGGAATCAGGTTGAATTTCTACAGTTATTATCATCCATGTTGCTGCACAATGCTGTTAAGCATGTTTGTGCTCTATAAGGTAACTGAAATGAAATTTTCACTTTTTGTGCAGCAGTGTTTGCACTGTACCATGTTTTGTGCATGTGGTAAAAAAGGATACAAAAAAGGGAAACAAAGGTTAAACAACTAGACAGTTCTGGAATTGAACCATCAGACTATTGCACCTACACAACACAGTTGTAGTAGGTTATCTCTCTTTGCCACAGACACAACTTTGCAATACCTATGAAATCATGTGCATACAAGCAATTCACATTTCATATCCTGTATTAACATTTCATACATCTGGACATTCTCAGCTGGTTGTACATGTGTGGCTAACATATTTAGTGTAAATGAATCATCACACAATTATTTATGAATATGTTTTCAAAATCACAGCCCTGTCTCTTTGTGTTCTTGTCATTCTTCCGCTATCTCTGTTTTACTATCAGACATGCAATCTGTAGTGCATTACCTATCAATTTTCTTTTATGTTGTGATACAAATACATAATAGTGAACAACAGTTTTCAGCAAAGGCAGGATACTTGTGCTATTATGGTCAAAAATTATATATGTGTGGTGTTTGATTTTATTCAAATGCTCACTGTAGTTAGTGCTACAATTTGTAAGTGCATCCTCACTAACACACCCACTGCAGGGGAAGGTGTCCAAATTGCTGCTGTAGTTGCCTTTACTCAAGACTAATAATTCAGAGTTACAAGCCATTAACACCTAACAATGGTATAGAAGCTACACTATGTTTACATTTGCTGCACAAAGTCAAAAGTTTGATATTCAGCAATTCTAATGAGTTCATACCTCATTTGAGTCTTCACAGTGCTCAGAGGGCTGAGTCTACATTGTAAAAAGATAACTGCGTAGCTAGAGAACTTGAAGGTGAAGAGACTTGCTTCAGACAAAACAGAAGATTGGTACTTCTTGAAAGGAGATTTCTCTGCAGTGAAGCACTTGTTTTGTTAAGGTATATTTCTATTATTCAAGGACATTTAGCTTTCTAACCTTTTAGAAATGTATTTATATAGCTAGTAGAAAAATGAATGCTGGTCTGTATGCACGTCTTATACGTCACTGTTGGCAAAGGCAGTTTTTCCAGAGCTTTATGTTTGTTAGATACACAGGTTACTTACAGTACAAGTATGTCCTTAACATTTACTTTTGCAATTTCACCTGGGATTGGAGAGAACTGTAATTATGTTTGTCATCCAATGAAAGGGGTTGTACATGTGGTGTTGGGCATCTCAGATGCCCCAAGACAACATCCACAGTAGTGGTAGGATCAGTTTGAAAATTGGTATTCCTTATTTGTACTCTTGTCTATTTAGCAATGGCAACTGTAATCCAGTAATCAATAACATAACTGCATTCTTCAGTATAGGAGTGTTGACAGAATGGAGGTGGTTGTTCAGACCTTTACATTTGTGTTGGAGGGTGGGATGCTACAACCTACCATTATGTTGTCCTAAATGAGAAGTCTGTTTCAAATGCTTTATGTTGATAATGGGTAGGAAGCATAATTATTTTTTGTAAAAAATACATTACTTATGAGATATTGATGGGGTGTGCCTTTTTCTGCTTTATGTCACAAATGATTATGGCACCCAAGTCAGCAAATCCATGAAACCCCCTTTTAGTGAAACTGAGACTTAGATCATCATCCAGGCTGTGAGGCACCATGGCACCATGGAGCTTTCCTATGTGTTAGAGGCCAGGGGGATATGATTGCCAGAAAAGACATGTGGAACCGGGTAGTCGCTGATGTCAATAAACCTGGTGGTTGTGGCCACAATTATGATGAGGTGTAGCATCAGCCCAGTGATATAATTTCATCGACATGTAGGAGGGTGGCTGCAGTTGCCTAGAACAGCTGGCTACAAAGGGGGTGATCATGCTATTGAATCACCACTGACACAAAATGAGGAGTCCCTGTCCACAGTCAGTGATTCCAACAGCTCAGGGAAGCCTTTAGACCTTGTGTTGATGTTGGTGCTTATGTGGCTGAGAGGCCACGTGTGGCCCAGGAGCAGATTGCAGGTAGGCTTACACATGGTGACATTATATTGTCTTGTAGACTAAAATATAATTTGGCTGCTACTGCTTGTGATATATGTTTTACATTTGTACCTACTGATAAGTCATAGTTATACAAGAGAGTGGCGCAATAGACATGGGGTGTGGGAGGGCTCAGTCAAATTTCAGTTAGAGCTATTTCTTACAGGGCACATAGCTGATTGTTTATTCACTGCCCCCATGTTATTCCCATTGCGATGCTTAATAGCCATCCTTTAATTGCTTAATTTCTTCCCAGTCCATCCTCCTTGCAAAGTGTTGAGACATCTGCACATGGTAAGCAAATGTTTCTTTTCTTATTACTTACCATTATTTAGATGTATTATCAGTGTGAGGAGGGTGTGATGAGGGTCTGTATTGATGTACCATCTGCAATTGTGTGACCAGTGTCACTTTTTGTTCAGATATTTTGGATTAAACCATTAGGGGAGTAGTAATTTAATTCTTGTGTTTGTTGCTTATTATCACAGGTGATCCTGACAGGGGAAGTGTAGAACTCCTACTACCTGATGGAGTATTGGTAGGCTCTGAAGATGGTGCTGGCCAAACAGAGACACAGTCAGGGTGTGCAGAGGTTCAGTCTGACAGTGAGGTTGTGACTCACACATCCCCTGGATTTCCTTCAGACACAGTCAGTATACCTACACATACCCATTCCACTGAGCCTACAGATAGTGGACAGGTTGAGGGTGACACAGTTGATCAGGGTACTGTGGTTATTCTGGTTTCAATGCCAGTTGACTCTGGTCATAGCCAAAGTGTGCGTGAGGTTCTGCACAGGAGGGTTGGTAGGGGTGCCTGTTGTCTACTCTCCACCTGATGCTGGTGTGTCATTACATGCCATTTGATGTATATATATATATATATATATATATATATATATATATATATATATATATATATATATATATATATATATATATATATATAAAGGGACATCATGGAGGTGCAGGCATGTTCCACTAGGGCCTGCAAGGACATACTTAGGGTTCTAGATGTGGCATAGTCTGACATGCAAGACTGCCTCCACTGTGTAGCCGATTCAATGGGTTGGATGAATGCCACACTGGAATAGGTAGTGTCTGTGATGGGATGTCTGCTGGGAGGGGGACAGCATCCACGTGGCTGTAGGGCTGCAACATCATCTGGTGTTAGCCAATGTGGCCATGTCCACTCCCGCTGTAGTAGTAGTGGCACTACTTCTATTGCTCAATCAGTGGTTGAGGTATCCAAACCCAGATGAGGTAGGTCACTGGGTCATGGACCTGGGCATAGTCATGAGGATATCTCGTCCAGCAGACTTTGGTCACATTCAGTTAGCACCAGTACATCTGACCATGGCTGTGAACATGCCAGTGCAACTTCTGGCAGAGCCAGTTCTTGTGGTCAGGGGTGATGACACTGAATTGATACCACTACCACACATGGCTCAAACCTGTCTGACATGCCAGAGCATAGTGCTAGCACAGAGCTTGGCTGTATTCATGCAGACACTTACACACACATTTCACATAGTGTACCCATACAGATCCCCACATATACCAGCTGCATGAGACATTAATAAGAGTAGCAGGTCATCCTGTCTCAGTGACCCTTTGATATTATCTACATCCCTGTCTCCCTGTGTTACTTACTTGCACACACTCACTACATTGGTGTCAGCCTTGGCCTCCTGCCCCCCGCCCAACTACCCTGTGCAAATAATAACTGTGCCATATCCTTGTTTCTATATTTGGTGTTTAGGGTTACATATGTATATATCTGATACACATTGTGGGTAGCTAACTGAGTGCTTAGGATATGTATTGGTGATGTAATTTGGATTTTTTTTTCTGAATTAATACAGCATTTTAGTGTTGTGATTCCTACTGTGAAATCTGATACATCATTCATGCTTATTGCTCCAATTGTGAGAATGTATGGATAAGTAGACTTTGGACTGCATTTTCTATATTGGGTATTTTAGATGTATGAGTCATATTAGTAGTTAAACTGCATAAATATATGCTACAGAACTCAGTCAGGACACATATGCCATTGCTGTACAATTCATGAACATTCTACTTAGGTACATTTACAAGTAACAGTGTGCAGTTATCTGCCATTCATTCATGTCGTTACATGTTTGGTTTTCCTTTTGCAGGTTTGACACTTTCCTTGATAGTCCTGCAGTTACAACTGTTGTCACTCAAAGCTGACCTTATCTGATGCTAGCGGTACATGGGTAAGTAAAGGTTGTGAGTGTTGCCTGGCATCAATTTTACTCTATGTATGTGCCTAGGATGAAAGCTGTGCTCCTTAGGTGGTGAGCATGTACACTATCCATTTTCTCTTGGCCAGGGCAAGGGCATATTGTGCACCCCTATGTCTGCATACACCCACAGAAGCTGGGGTTTCTCACTCTGACTCCTTACCTGTGTGTGGATGTGGTGACCATGTCAGTAGTGTTGGTAAACTCCTGAATAGTTCTAGTTTTGTCCTCATGGTAGGGGGTAAATATATATAGTCACTGGCATACTGTAGCATAGCATTGAGGAATTGGTGTAGGATCCTGGATGCTGATGCCTGTGACACCCTCAGCATGTCCCCTGTGGGTCACTGAAATGTTCCTGTAGTTAATATTCTAAGTGCTTCACATACCTTAGTCTCTACAGATATTGGTTTCTCTTGGTTTGTCCATGCTCTCAGGTGAAGAGATGACAGAGGTTGCAGAGTTCCTGGATTGCGCCTCTATCCAACCTGTAGTGCTCTATTATTTCCACTTCATGCAGACCATGAAAAGTTAAACAAGTTCTAAATACCCTCTTCCTTGCCTGAGATCTATCAAAAGCAGCAGCAGCATAGACTTCAGCCTGTTGCACAGACACATACAGAAGAGTAGCAACAGCCCCTAACATTCTTTCTCCCAGTGTACTTCCTATGACTGAATTCCAATAGGTTTTGGAATACAAGGCGAAAGGGTACACAAAGTGTATATGATTGCTTTATAGCTTTTTGAATAACTCCACCGTCTTGGATTGGTTGCATACAATTCAGCTGGTTATGCTGTAATTAGCATGCCCCAATGTTTACCGTGTTTGCGCCACCCTACGCATTGCATAGAGCTGCTTAGAATTGGCTCGCTATCATATACATGTTGCGCACAGTTTCAACTTTGTAGTGTTTATTGAATACTGACCATAGTGTAAATTATTGTCTAACATCAATACAAAACATCTACCATGTAGTCAATATAAGTATAAGACAATTGCCAATGATCAAAAGCAGTTAAGTAAAGTCAGTTAGCAGGGCAAAACATAAAAAAGCAGCACGTGTATCAGATATAACAGATTTAACAGGTGTAGCAAGCTACCATGTATCTGATACATTAGATCTTAATGTGTACCAGAAAGGGAAGGGATTTAAAATGATGTCTGGGATGTACTTGGTAACGCAGTGCAAATATTCAGATTATTAATAGTACAGCACCTGGGTAACAACCACGTTCCATGACCAAAATCACTATAAGTAGGAAGTCAGAGTAATTAGTCCTTAACGACATAGATAGCAAGCCATAAAACATTGCCTGTTACCAGGCATCAAAATGGCTTGATTAACTTGACATAACAAACAGTTTAAGCAAGTTTAGAAAACACACAACTAGTTTATGAACTATTTGGAGCACTAATACAACTAACCCATACAACGTGGCAGCAGAAGAAAAAAAGGCTATCAATCATGTTCACTGAAAAGAGTGGCCAACATGCTTATATATTATTATACACACACGCACATACACACACACACACACACATATATATATATATATATATATATATATATATATATATATCTACATATTTATAAGCGCTACAGAATCCTGAAAGACCAAAATCCTGAAGATCAAAATCCTGAAACCAAAATCTCGAAAGTTCAAAATACTGAAAACTCAAAATACTAAAAACACATGGGATACCAATACTTACTATATTCCAGCACAAGTACATACAGAAACAAATACAACACAAACCAAGTATAAGCAGGGGGGCAAGCCCCCATGCACCCCCCACACCCCCTGCTACTTAAATATATTAACTCCAAGACTGCACTTAGTGTAGTGTAGTGCAATCACGGAGTTGATATATTTAATTAGCAGGGGGTGTGGGGGGGTGCAGGGGGCTTGCCCCCCGCCTATAGTCGAAAGGTAATATGTTTCTGTATGTACTTGTGCTGGAATATATTAAGTGTTGGTATCCTGTGTGTTTTCAGTATTTTAAGTTTTCAGTACTTTGAACTTTTGAGATTTTGGTCTCGGGATTTTGAGCTTCAGGATTTTGGGCTTTCAGGATTATGTAGCGCATATATATATATATATATATATATATATATATATTTTTTTTTTTTAAATATATATATTTATATTTGTGTGTGTGTGTGTGTGTGTGTGTGTGTGTGTGCGCGTGTGTATGTCTGTGTGTGTCTGTGTGTGTCTGTGTATGATTTACCCTCATTTGGTTGATTATCGACATCCTGACGGTAGACGACTCTAAGTCAAAAACCAAAACTTCTACTACCTAGTAGGCATCTGCCCCCCCCATGCTAATTATATATACTGACTCTGAGATTGCGCTATCTCTGAGGAAAGGGAATATGCCCTTACTTGAGGATTGTCGCTCTCAGACACTTGTCAACTATCATTATATTTGACCAAATGCTGCACCCCAACCCCCAGCAAACTATATATATATATATATATATATATATATATATATATATATATATATATATATATATATATATATACTAACTCTGAGATTGCACAATCCCAGGGAAAAGAAAGGGAATACTCCCATACAGTTGTCAACTTTGATCTTGCACTGCTGTCAGCCTTCTGCATATGTTGACCAAAGTGGGATGACAATACACAGGTCAACCACTCACAATTTTGATTTACAATATGACTCCATGTATGCACAAACACACACACACACACACACACATATATATATATATATATATATATATATATATATATATATATATATATATATATATATATATGGCTGAGTGTGTGTGTGTGTGTGTGTGTGTGTGTGTGTGTGTGTGTGTGTGTGTGTGTGTGTGTGTGTGTGTGTGTGTATGTGTGTGCATATATATATAGTTCCCCTTTATAATCTTGAGATACTGAAAGCTCGAATTTCAGTATCTCGAAACTATAAAGTCGAACAGCCCATAATCCCGAAACACACAAACATGAAAAACTGAAATCCCGAACATTCACAAACCATGCACCACACAATACGCACACCATTTAACCCACAACACACAAACTATACAATCCTACACTACATCTACGCAGGGGAGCAAGGCCCCCTGCACCCCCACACCCCCTACTTATATATTCCAACTCCGAAATCGCACTAACACTTTAGAAATGCATCACTCACACACAGACATTCCACACTCCCTCACACACACACACACACACACACACACACACACACACACACACACACACACACACACACACATCACACATACACAAACACAACCTCCCTACCCTAACCCACATGCACAACTTACAATAAAACTCACATACAGTCACTTACCTTCACATCCGCAAAGCATCCCAACCAAACATTTCCTCTCCCATTGCTACACTGCATAAGCACAGATTTGAGCTATTCGAATTCGTGCTTATGTACTTTCGAGAATTTACATTTTCGCCTTTACGGTCCCGAGATACTGAAATTCAAGCTTTCGGTATTTCAGGGTTGTAAAGGGGAACTATATATATATATATATATATATATATATATATATATATATATGTGTGTGTGAGTGTGTGTGTGTGTGTGTGTGTGTGTGTGTGTGTGTGTGTGTGTGTGTGTGTGTGTGTGTATGTGTGTGTGTGTATAGGGTTACACACACTGCAGTAATCCTATTTTTGTCAGCATTCACTTTGCAGCTTTAGATTGAAAATATTAGTTAACGTTAGTCATCTTATTCCTTGATTTAAAAGATGCCCTTCAACTGGACAGCCTTAATTAATTCAGAATGTTCATTTATGCTTGTTCAGTCTATACAAATTCGGTCTTTTTTACTGTTTATTGTTTTGGCGACATCTGTTTTAGTGTGCTTGGGTTGCATCTACCATGATCAGGGGTAACACATCAGTAATAGTCATCCTTTATATAAACAAATTTTGATCTCATATATTCTTTAATATTTAGCTTCCTTTATCCTGTCAATAACAGTGTTGAGGTTTCTTTGTTTTAATAAATCCTTCTTCAGTTTGCAGGGTGAAGTGCTGTGAGGCTTTTTTTGCCATAATTGTCAACTCTTTAAAATCTGACATTTTTAAAAAACAAACAGCAACTTTGATTAAGTAAACAGTTAACCATTAGATCTGTAAGAGGAATCAGTGGTACAAATGGAAAAAGCCGTGATGACTTTGAGTAACTAAACTAGAACACAATGACTACAAAGGAGGAGAGAAGTCCATTTAATTCCTCTATTCTGGCTTCTTGCCAAGTATACAGATGGATAATTTGCTGCTACATTGGGGGAGATCCACTGCTTAGTCATTTGTTAAACAGAAATCAGCTTTAGAAACAGTAAAAATGAGTGATATTACAGCAGTCAACGTGATTTTTGTTTTCCTTTGTTGGCAGAACACTGGATTAAGGCAGTGCATTTGTTAATGAGCTGCATCCTGTAATTCAGGATTTGATTCTCTGTCAAACTCCATTTGTGCAATATGTGACTCTGAACAAGTCACTTAATCAAACAGTATCTGGGGCAATTGTTCAAATTTGGCTAGGTCCCAGAATGGTCACCTAAACTACATGCCTAGTAACTACTTATGAAACTATGAACTGAAACAGTCTGACTGAAAATGCCCCATTTTCATCATGAGCCCAGAGGGGAAAATTCCATTACATAAAGACATAATAACATGACATTACTACTGTCATGTGGGGTTAGGAAATAAGGAAAAACTGAAAAACATCCAAATAATATATTTGGTGTGGAAGAAACATATATAGTGGCAAAGCTATCAAGAGAATATTTTTATGAGGTACAACACTGTAAAACAACAGTTTATGTTAGGAAGTGCAATTAGTGAGATTAATATTAGGTATAGCAGGAAATGGGCCTGCTCTTAGGTTACTCATTTAGGCTGTCTGTTGAGAGGCGGTCTTAGAATATCTTGGCCTAGCATGCTCAGGAGCAATTTTTGAGTAGCTGGATTTGGAGATCTTGCTGAAAGGACTGTTTTGAAGGGGTTTGGCATACGGGCTTTGGGAGGTTGTTATGGAACTTGCAGTTTTAGATCCTTAGAGCTGACTTTCTATGGTGCTTATAAACGTTTTGGGTGAGGCTCATGCTTTGGTTACCATGTCACAAGTTTCATTTTTTTTTTTGTATTGCAAACCAGCACAACAAAGAGAAACATTCCAACTGTATATTAAACAGCAATTTAAACATAAACAGAAATGTAGAGAATGCATTTATTAAAGTTAGTTAAACATGCTATGCATCGAACTACAACGCATGCAATAGTGTTTACTATCTGTTAAGATGCAATACAGAAGAAGACTTAAAATTTTGTGATAAAGAAGGACTATTTATGTCATTATACAAGTCTATTAAACGTTTAACATATTATTTACAGAAAACCCCAAATGGTAAAAAATACAAAAACGGTAGCACTCGTACGAGCTGCCACAAATAAAAAAAAAAAAAAAAAACGAGCATCCAGATGAATATTTCCCACAATTGTTTTAATAGTAATGAGGATAGACTTGAGCGCTTTTGTCTACTGAAGACTTCATCAGAATAAATTATGTTTATATATTCAAATAATTTAAACAGACAATTATATCCATTCCATCCAATGAAAAACATTTTAAATCTTTTCAAAATGATATCCTAAACTATAATAACTTAATCATTTCTCTAACACACATAAAATTTCAAAATAATGAAAAAAAAAAACAATCTTGTATAATAAAGCCCTGTAACACCTAGGGCTGGTTCCGTAATGTCTGCAGAAACTATTTGCAGACAGTGCAGCACACCAAAAAAAGCCTTCAACACACCTGCTGCGGATGCAATTTCCGAAGACGTGCTGAACGCAGCCTGAGTACTTATTCAGCATAGGATAATTATGGATTCCGCACATCTCTGTCTGATTCCAAAACACATCATGCACACACAACGCAACTTAAATACTACAAACTGCCACACTGTCTCCATTTCTGAAATCCTTGTTGTATGCTTTACATACCCTAAGGAATTCAAATGAATACTATGGATCTTGCTGAAATCCATAGTAAAACATCAAAAATATATAAAAAAATGCAACCTGCTGTTAATGAACTGCAACAGGCTGCAGTGATGCAAGCCATAAATTAGGCTGTGGCTGTGCACCATAGAAGGGAGACAGCTAGAGTCAGAGCAAAGCTACAACCAAACCAATTTTCAGACCAGCAAATAATCGACAGATACCACCTAGACAGGCAACTGGTGCAGGCTGTCTGCAACATGTGTGCTCCACACATGTCTGTGCAGACCCTACGAGGAAACCCTATCTCCTTTGAAACCAAAGTGTGTCTCACCCTGGCTGTACCTGCATCTGGTACATTCCAGAGGTACATGGGGGATGGTGTAGATGTATTACAGACAGCTGCCTGTTGTATCCTTGCAAAATTCTTGGAAACAATGTACAGCAAGGTGGATGACTACATATACTTTCCATCCACACCCATAGAGCTGAGAACTGTAATGCACAAGTTTTACAGCATGGCAAATGTCCCCATGTACATATACCTATCAAGACACCAGTACATCCTGAAGCAGACCAATCCGTAAACAAAGGGCTGGTCATCTATCAACTTTCTGTTTAAAATCCCAACTTTCTGTTTAAAAACCTGTGTTTCCACGTTTTTTGCACTTGTGTTACCTCAACAAGATCCTGCCTGAGTGTCCTGCAGAGTTCTACAGCAGCAGAGAGAGAAAAGGGAGATGTTGAATGGATTAAGTACCTCTGTTTTGCTTTTTATTGCTTATTTTCACTAGTCACAATATTCCGAGTGTTATTTATTAATTTTGCAACTTATTTGAACTGTTTTTTGAATTCTGATACTGTTTGCACTTTAACTGATCATTTTTAAGTGTTTTTCAACTGTTGAACTGTTGAAGGCTACACACCCAAGTGTGATAGCCATTTTTCTGCTTTAAAAGTGTTTGTTTTACTGTATCTGTTTTAATTTTTGAAACCCCCAAAATCCTATATCTCTACTCATTTCCCGCCTCTCTATAACCAGTAGAGTCTGGTGTTCAGATTTTGCTGAATTCTGGGCTGTTTTGTAGTTTCTGTGTTGCTCAGACCTTACTAAGATAGAAGGAAGCTTCTCTGTTCATCAGTGAGAGTGGTGAGCTTTGAACAGCCTATCTGTTGCTGGAGGAGTGGTTTCAGCTTAGAATCTGTAGTTTTATTGGCCATTTTGGGCTATTTCTATCCCTTTCA
The DNA here is from genome assembly GCF_019279795.1 of Protopterus annectens. Taxonomy (NCBI): domain Eukaryota; kingdom Metazoa; phylum Chordata; order Ceratodontiformes; family Protopteridae; genus Protopterus; species Protopterus annectens. The sequence goes on from NC_056725.1 coordinate 1,479,830,182, forward strand.
TCTTTCTGTTTAAAAACCTGTGTTTGTGCAGTTTTGCGCATCACACAGCACCGCTTAACTAGAGTTAAACTATTTCCAGTGCCAGAAAGTCTGCTTTTCTAATGTTCCCTTAGAACTAGCCAGTTTTCTAGTTTTAGCACTCAAAACTGTTTCCTTGTGCTCAGCACTTGTTCAAAACTCATTGCAAGCACTAAATAATCTACAAATTACTGCAGCACTCAACTTTCCTCACTTGTTAGGAGGAAAACAGTTTTTAGTACTTAAATTAATAAGCACCTATCCAGACATGTCTAAGGGTCAGCTCCTGGTATTTTCCCCTGTCCACCTGATGAACCTGGGCATCTTGGGGCAATGTAGCAATTGCCTTATGTACACTGACAACCCTCTCCTCCTACCACCCAACACAACAACCTGCACTTATATAGCCAAACTGGAAGCCAAGCTCTCTCCAGCCAAGACTGTACTAGACAGTCAAGAGGAGAAGGTAAACACCTGCACCACACCACACTCAACACATGGTCCATCAAAACCTACACCACCTAAACTCACACATAGTAACACAAAACACACACCTACATTCACGGAGGCTCTCAATAAAACTCTGCCCAACAACAGAGACCTCCAAAGCTGAAACACAAGCAACCACCTCCCCCCAAAGCTACCCAAATGACACATAGCCCACAAAATCAGTGTGCCACTCAATCTCAGCCCATAAGGCAAAACAACATACCCAACACACTAGTCATAGGTGACTCTATAGTCAGGCACACTGATATCCCACTCACCAGGCTAATCAAGGAGGTTACTGTCAGTTGCCTGTTGGGTGCCAGGATCCACCACATAATGCAAGCCCTCAGGTCACTCCACAACAAATACAAATATGACTCTGTCATTGTCCATGTTGGTGTGAATGACCGGATACATGCTTCCCTGGACTACATGAAAAGAGACATGGAGGAGCTCTTGGATCATGTAGGCCAGGCAGGTATGACCCTAGCCCTGAGTAGCATCCTGCTATCACACAGAATGACACCACAATACAAGGACAAAATGATTGACTTCAACAATTGGCTAAGCTTCTGGTGTCATTCTAAGAGGACCCAGTGTCTGTCTGGCTGGGACGACATGACTGAATGGACCAAGATGCTTTGCCAGATATGGCCTCCACCTGTCACCTCTAGGATTCTGGATACTGTCTAAGGTTCTTGCCACCCCTATAGTGCCTTTTTTAGGCAAGGTTCAAATGACAAACTCACTACCATAGCAGGTATATGCAAGCAAAATCTGAAGGTAATGCTACTCAATGTTAGAGGTCTAAACCTCAAAATGCACTCACTCAAGGCACTCCTTAAAATGGAGAACATTGACATCTGTGCAGTGACAAAGACCTGGTTCAAGGCTCTAGAGAACACCCCTGCATTACTAGGCTATAACTCATACCACACCTTTCGGCCACCTAACCTGGACCGAAACACTAAATGAGGAGGCATGTCCATATTCATTAAGGATATCCACACCTCCAGGCTAGTTGCTCAACATAATGCATCCAAAATTATCCAAGTGCAACTAACACTGGGCAAGACTGCAGTCCAGGTTATAGCTTGTTACAGATTCCCTGCCATGCCCCAGGATGCCCACTCCAAATTTTTTGATATACTGGGTAATATTAAGGTATAGCCCAATACCCTAATAATGGGCGATTTCAACTACCCCACCATCAACTGGGAAAACTACTCATGTACTAACTCATTTGCTCAACACTTTCTGGAATTCATAAATTCCAATGCCCTGGATCAGCTTGTCCATACCCCCACCAGGGGCAGCAATATCCTGCACCTGGTCATTACCAATATGGGCAACCAATGTTCCATGCCAGAGGTCAACTCCTCGCTGGTCAGATCCGACCACAAGTTAATCACTCTAGACATCAATATCCCGCCCCCACCCCCCACCCCCATTAAGGCAACCACTGTAAAAAAATTCTCCAAAGCCAACTTCATGCTTCTTAAGACAGAAGTGGCAAGCTTCACGACACCCATACAGATGGAAAATAGAAGTACAACTGCCAAATCCTATATGAATGCACTGTATAAGCACATACACGTGTGCATGGATCATGCCATCCCCAACAGAACCAAGATGCTATCCTCCAAAAGAAGGAAGCCAATCTGATGGTCCCCTGCCATAAACAAACTCTACAACAGAAGGAAGAAGCTATTGCAAAAACTAGTAAAATCCCCTGATTGCAGGAACTCCCTGGTCAGCCTCAGTAAGAAGTTGAGATCCCCTCATAACATCCTCCAAAGCTAGTTACGAAAATAAAATTGCCACTGATTCTAAAGACAACCACAAAGCATTCTACAGCTATGCCAAGAATCTCAATGGCGACACTCAGATCTGCTCTGAACTGCAGCACAATGGCACTAGATATACAGAACCAACTGATATTGCCAACATCCTGGAGGATAGCTTCAGTGCAAACTTCACCCCCTCTCACCCCCCAAAGGGCCCATCACTGTACCAGAAGAATGCAAAGCCCCTGTAATCATGTCTGCACAAGTAAATACTGCTCTCTCCAAAGCCAAGAACACAGCATCCATGGGACCTGACAACATCTCAGGCAGGCTGCATTCTGCATGAACTACAGAATGAACTGACACCCCACTTAAGTACCATGTTCAATCATAGCCTCACTTCAGGCTTTGTGCCTAATGAATGGCACACAGCGACTGTTATCCCACTCCACACAGAGGGCACCAACACGGACCTCGGGAACTACCGCCCCATTAGCCTGATGGGCCTGGTCTGCACGGCCATGGAACGTATCATCTTGGAGCTTATAAACAAGGACATAGGTAACCTCCAAACTCTGGGCCCCACTCAGTTTGGGTTTGTAAAAGGTAGGTCATGTCGTCTAAACCTGAATGGCTTTTTTGAAGCAGTCACCAGAGCTATGGACGAGGGTAAGGTTGTGCACACAGCCTATCTTGACCTCACCAAGGTTTTCAACTCCATCCCCCACTCTGGAATTATATATAAACTCACTAGACTGGGCATAAATCCCTATGTCACAAGATGGGTGGCCAACTGGCTCACTGACAGAACCCACACAGTGAAAGCAGCCAACTCCAAATCCAACTTCAGACTAGTGACAAGTGGTGTACCACAGGGCTCAGTCCTGGGTTCTCTCCTGTTTGGCATCTACTTCTCAGAAGTCCAGGCTAATACAGCAGGTCTTTGGCTAATGAAGTTTGCAGATGACTGACAACTAAGTGCTATAATAGAATCACCTAATGATGTGGACATTCTACAAAGGGGCCAAACTGAGACTGATGCTTGTTGTCAAAGTCATGGCCTCAAGCTCAATGCCAAGAAGTGCAGTGTCATCCCGTTTGGGAAAAACATTGTACCCATGAACTACCACATAGGCAGCAGCCTACTAAATACCAAAACTGTGATAAGAGACCATGGGACACTGTTAGGAGAGAGCTTGGGACACAGGTGGACAGTAGTCTCTTTTTTGATAATCACATCACCACAGTAGTCAGGAAATCCTTCTGCGTGGCACACCTCATCACAAAAGGGTTCACCTCAAGAATAAAAGAGGTCATTGCTCCTCTCTACTCATCCATCATCAGACCCATTATAGAGTACAATGCCCCATTTGGCAAGTCCCTCACAAGACATCTACATCAACTAGAAAGGCCACATAAATACCTCACTAAGATGATTACCAGCCTGAAACAGATGACATACACAGACCGTCTCAAAAAACTCCAGCTGTACTCCATCACTTATCACATACTCAGAGGTGACCTCTGCTTAACATACAAAGCCATGTCAAACCCAGATCTGTTGGACATGCTACACTTAAAGAAACCCCAGTCCCTCTAAGCCACACTCTCCAGGGACCTAAACCTTGCCACCACAATAAACAGAACATGCTGGAGGGATATATTCCAGTCCCAGAGACTTTCTATGCTCTGGAACAGACTACCCATTCATGTCAAGCAAAACTCCTTATTAGCCCTCTTTAAGAAAAATCTTGACAGTTGGATGGGAAATAGGAAATTCACCCCGGGGATCACTTCTGTGGCTCTGCTAGACAGGGGCGCAGGAAAAATAACTTTCTTTGGTGGTGAAAGCCAGGGAACTTTTTTGGCTAGGCTTATATAGGCTCCAGGGCCAATAGCCTAGTACCTACCTATGAACCTATAAACTGCCAGGTTGTCTGTGCAGCAGCAGGAGGATTTAGGCATAGGCAACATAGGATGAGACCACAAGTCCAGGCACAGGCAACATGGCAGCATCTGATCCGCATCTTTGAGTCATGACAAGCCACATGTACATGAGTACACAGACTGTACATTGATGTTCAGGAGTTTCCCCACCACAGCAACACAGATTGCAGTTAATGGCAATTGTCCACTAGATGTATGCACTGAACATCAGACATAGCACCATAATCATAACATATTACAACATGAACATATGCAAATGGGTCACAACAGGGATCATCGGCTCAGGACACTACTGACGTAGGTATGCATACACACTCAGATTGTTGTATCACTATGGAAAACAGTAAGGGACACACATCATTGCTACACATTCCAAGCTCTACAGTATAAAAATATGAAAAAGAGAAACCACACAGGACATAATGCAGAACTTTTAATATCAGAAGACACATATTATAGTAAAGATTTAATTTAATAATATGAGCCAGCTTTGTGTACTACACTATTGGACACTCTGTAACACAGTCTATGGTGACCTCACTGATGTCTCACACCATGGTTTGCTCTGCCTTGACCATGTACAGATGCATGTTGCCCTGGTTGCTGGACAGAGGAGATTGATGGGATGACAACACCATGTTGAGGTGAAGGAGTATGACTGTGAGATGAAGGCAGGAGATGGGCCAGCAGTTGAAGTCTGTGCAGGGCAGACCATAGACAGTGATTTTTGATGGCCAATAGTATTTTTGCATATAGGTGACCTGCCTCTGTCATGTTACAATCTTTTGAGAACAGTAAGGGAACACAGAATCTTACTGATAGTACAACACTGCTGCAGTACTTTAGAGGCAAGGGCTTCAACTGACCATGCCACAGCTAGTAGACTCTCATTTTGAGTGGCTAATGCAGCCATGATGTCACTGTCTGTACTCCTGCCCTTCATGGATGACACGTAGCTTGTGTGCCACATGATCTGTGGTAGGGGTAAATGCATGGATGTCTGACTGATGCCATTGCTATGACTGTTCATTTGACTGCAGCAGGAGGTGGACACTCTTTGATACCCTGCCATGCACAACATCTGCTCACCTACATCTAACACGACACCCTGCTTCTAGTTGTTGTGTGGAACTGGCATTAGCAGTGATTTCAGCTGGGGTCTGTTGGTCATCAGGCTCACCCTGTTCAACATCTAGTGTGCCAGCATCCTCCAGAATGGATAGACAAGTTGACCTCCACATCGGTGGCTACGGCTGCAGGAATATCACTGTCATCCTTATGGATGGAGTCTCCAAACACATCAAGGTCCTATGTGCCAGGGGCCATACTACCATGCTGATACACATCATGAACAACATCATGATCTCTAGATGGGCTGCTGGATGATAAAGACAGTTGATGTGATACAAGATACACAGACACAGATCAGGACAATATGCCCTACATCACATGATGGATATCATCAAAGACATATGGCATATATATCTCACTACAATGTTACAAATAATAGTGACTTTACATGATGTCTACTATATGTGTTTATGTTTCATGGAATCTACGTACATGGAGTATATAGTTTGGTTACAAGGCCAAAATACATAGCATATGTGAGGAATACAAAAAAGCACACACCTGACAGCATATCATGTGAAGATGGCGCTGTTGAAGAGGGATGAACTTTAACTATTGTAGGGAAAAACAGCAATAGTGATTGAGTCATTGCCACCGTTAACCGGGTGAACACAGTTAAAACATACAGAAGGTGTGACATACACATACCACTTGCATGTGCTCTTGATGAGGTTGATGCAAACTGGCCTAGGAATGGGAAGAAGGATGCAGTATAAATGGAGAGCAACAGCAGGATTAACAGCAACGACAGGTATGAAACAGCAGGAGTAACAGCAATGACAGGTATGAAACAGCAGGAGTAACAGCAATGACAGGTATGAAACAGCAGGAGTAACAGCAATGACAGGTATGAAACAGCAGGAGTAACAGCAACGACAGGTATGAAACAGCAGGATTAACAGCAATGACAGGTATGAAACAGCAGGAGTAACAGCAGTGACAGGTATGAAACAGCAGGAGTAACAGCAATGACAGGTATGAAACAGCAGGATTAACAGCAACGACAGGTATGAAACAGCAGGATTAACAGCAATGACAGGTATGAATCAGCAGGAGTAACAGCAATGACAGGTATGAAACATAGTTAATAGCTACCACTCACAGACTTCTGCTGTGGGTAGGTAGCGGGTTGTACCGTGAACACTGCAATGGGAAAGTAAAGAGAAAGACAGTACAGTCATGCATTTAGCAAATATAATACTGATAATATCACATACACAATGCAGTAACATGGGCTGCAAATACTTATCTGATGGACGTTGCAACTGTACACTAGATGAGCCTTTGTTGACAAATATTGAGATAAGTGCCATATATCACATATGTACTACACATTGAGGCAAGTTATGACAATTTTGCTGTAATATACCTGCCCTGTTTGCACTTGAATTTGCATGGCTTGGGCCTCCACTGGATGTAGCTGTAGTGTACAATGTTAGGTAAATAATAATATGACAGCAAACAGTAGTGCCATGAAATGAGGCAGATGCAATAACAAGGCAGTGGTCACATTAATAGTATGGAGACACTCGCCTACCGATCCTTGGTTTACTCTTAAAGTAGATGGACCTGTGAATGTTAATGTAAACAGGATTACAAATGTTATTAGACCACAAAAACTGCAAGGATTACAAATGTTGTTTGGACTGCACTGTCTGTACCTCATTTGTATTAATATGTATCATTAGACTTATGTTCATCATTCTCACCCTGTGTGGATGTTTGTGGATTGCTCAACTCTGTTGCTGAAAATCAAAAACAATAATACATGGATATGCAGCAATATACAGTGATTGTCTGTATATCCAGGCATATAATGGAAAGGAAGACATATATGTTCAGCCTGGAACTCCAGCTTCAATCCCACCACCAGAGATATATTGCTCCCTTCTTTCTGTATGCAATGAGACTAGAAATATTGTGAAGTCATTGGGGGGGGGGGGGGGGTCAATGATGGTCCACTACTGGTGTCATCCCTTAATCTCTCGTAATGTTTCAATCTATTGGCTGCATGAAGGTTCATGTCTAAGCGGCATTGTCTACAGACATCACAGGCTCAATTGTGGCCTCCAGCTGCATTGATCATGTGGTGAGGTCAGATTTCATGTTTCCAAACTGTATCGCCTGAATAGCCTAGAGTCTTCATCCATGTACCGGAAAGCATCAGTTTTGATGTCAATTCCCTAGGATGGTTGGCCATCTAAAAGACAGTGATACACACATGATACTATTCCTGTGTGAGCCCATTTATGAGTTTGATTCTGTGAACAGCATAATGTCAATATAAACAGTATGCATTCCTGTGCAATGCAAAGTTATGTATATCCCTGTCTGTGATAAATACTAACATGAGATATAAAAAGTAACAACAATGCCTTCATACATAACATTTGTAAAATCAACATAAATTATAATTTCTTTAGAAAATCAACATAAATTATAATATCTTTAGAATTTGTGAGAGGGATTAGACCATTCACACTACATATATGTTAAATGGAGGCCCAAAAACAACAGCATCATGGTACAAGAGTCTGCATACATTTCACATTAAGCTACTACAACAAGTAACAATGCAACAACTTATGGAAAGTGTGACAAAAGGAGGTAGTGACAGCACAGCTAGCTGGAATTTTGTAAACAATTCTATGCCATTTGTGAATATCAAACTGATTTTACAAGATGCTTGTGTTACAAATGTATTAGAACTGTATGTCTTTGGGGTGAACTAATTATTACTCTGGAATTAGAATCGGCAAAGAAACTGAGACATCTGGAAGCCAAAGAAAATTAAAGGCAGAGACAAGATGAAAAGGAAATGCTAACTCTTCACCAGAGTCATGGAGATAATGGGGAAAGAAGTAACCGAACCCCAGAAGCAATAAAGGCCAGTATATTTCTTCCACAACTTACAGAGAGTGGTAATTTTAATAGTTTTATTCATATATTTGAAAGGGTGTGCAAACAGTATAATGTTGACCAAGGGCTGTGGGTACGGCTCCTGACTTCCTTACTCCATGGTAAAGCTGTAACGGCTGTTTCTAAATTGTTTGATACTGATTGCTTAAATTATAATACAGTTAAAAATTGTTTATTGGAATGTTTTAAGTTAACACCTGAAGCTTATAGAAAAAAAAGTTTCGTAAGCATAGATGCAAGTAAGATGAAAGTGTGTGCGATTATATTGCTGAGTTAAGCACTTATGTTCATAGGGGGGTGAGTGGGTGTCGGGTCATCACTTTTGAAGGGCTGGGAGACATTTTGGTGAGGGAACAAGCCCTTAGAACTTTGCCTGAGGATGTGAGAATCTGGTTGGAAGATAGGGAATGCAACACCACAGATTAGCTGGGGGAAACGGAGACCTATACCTAGCAAGTAGGGCTTCACTGCACAGGAAAGGGATACCCAGTGCTGCACATGAGTATAAGGGAACCCATGGTGGGCAGCCTAAACTGCCCCCAAAAAGTTTGCCAGTAATGGGGAAGCCACTAGTTCAATTGCACAGCCAGGCTCAATGGTTAAATGTTTTAAATGTAACCAGTGGGGCCATGTACCATATAGATTTCCACAGAGGCAAGGCGGGGAACAAAATGTAGGGGAGCCAGCAAATGTGAATAACAGAATGCCAGTGGTAAGTTGTCTGGAGACAACACGGGTACCAAACTATCACAAGAGGTTATATCCTATCTTAATAGATGGAAAACAGGCCACTGCTAAGAGAGACACAGCTTCTGACCTAACCATTGTGAAGCCTTCAATGGTTAAAGAGAAGCACTACTTGCTTGGGCAGTCTACTCCAGTCAGAGCTTTAGGAGGGACCCCATTCCAAATACCTTTGGCTAGGGTTCACCTTGAATGGGAGAGTGGAAAAGGAAGCAAGCAGGTAGGTGTGTTTGAGGATATTCCTGCAGATGTCTTGATAGGGAATAATTTTGATAATGTAGTACATTGTGTGCATGCAGTTACATGCAGTCAGGGTTGGAGACAGGCATGTGGATCTGGTAGCCTGTGGGGGACCCAGACAGACCTCACACTTGAAGCCAGGACTGGTGAGCTAGCTACTTCAGGGAGGGAGCTACCCTGTAGCAGTGAGACTGAAGGTGAGCCACAGCTGCTGGTGGGTACTGATGTTCCTTTGGTCAGAGTGACTGCAATGGCAGAGGTGAGTAGTAGTACCCAGGCTGACACTGAGTCATCGCTGTCAGAGGATACTGGACTTCCAGTGGAAGGGGAGCTGGGAAGGGTTACAAAGAGAGAGTTGAGTCAGGTTTAGCTGTCAGACCCTACATTACAAGACTTGAGGGAGGTAGCTAGTGATATGCCTGATTCTCAAGGAAAAGGGGATTCCGTATACTGGAACAAAGGATTACTGTATAGAGAATGGACCCCTGAGGGAGGGCTAGAGGGTGCGAGAATACAGCCAGTTGGTGGTTCCCTGAGCCTACCATCTGGCACCTCTAGCCACAGCCCATGACATTTCCTTCGGAAGTCATATGGGCCTAAAGCATAGCAAAAGACTTATTATGCAAAACTTTTATTGGCCTGGGATTGCAAGAGATCTAACAGGGTATTGCAGGACCTATGAGCAGTGCCAAAAATTAAGCATGGCAAGAGAGAAGGTCAAAGCTCCTTTGATGTCTTTGCCTGTGATTGAGGAGCTGTTTCAGAGGGTAGCTATGGATATTGTGGGGCCTCTGAGTACCCCAAGTTTCATAGGGAAGAAGTATATCCTAGTGGTAGTAGACTATGATACCAGGTACCCTGAAGAGGTGGCCCTGTCCTCCATTGAGGCAGAAAAGGTGGCAAATGCTTTGTTAGAGATTTTCAGCAGGGTAGGTTTCCCAAGAGAAATGCTAACTGACAGAGGTGTCAATTTCATGTCAGACCCGCTGGCTTATCTGTAGAAATGTTGTGATGTGAAGAATCAAAAGACTACCCCCTATCACCCCCACACTAATGGTCTGGTGGAGAGGTTAAACTGTACACTGAAGAGCATTCTATGGACATTTGCAGACCAGTTTAAGAGGGAGTGGGACAATTATTTACCCCATCTGGTATTTGCTAACAGAGAGGTACCCAGGGAATCCACAGGATTTTCAACCTTTGAGTTGCTGTATGGGCATAGGGAGAAGGGGACCTCTAGATATGATTTGTGATGAGTCGAATGGTGAATGTGAGTTCCACAAGGAGTCTGTTGTTGTATATGTCCTAAACCTTAGGACAAGGCTCAGGGAACTCATGGGCTTGACTCAGGAGAACCTGGCAGAAGCCCAACAGCAGAAAGAGGTCTGTTGTGACAGGAATGCTCAAGCCAGAAAGTATGCTGTAAGGCAGCAGGTATTCTCATTCCTGTCAGACACAATAAGCTGCAGGCAGCTAGGGAGGGACTCTTCAAAGTGCTAAGGAAGGTCAGTGATGTTAACTACATGGTAGAACTGCTAGGCAGGAGGCAGGGGCACAAACTATAGCATGTTAACATGAGGAAACCTTACCATGATAAAAAGACCCTTGTGCTAAGTAATTGCAGTAGAAGGTAAGAGGAGTCTGAGGGGGATCTGTGGCTATAGCAAGCCAGCCAGCAAAATCCAAAGTTACTATGCTGGAACCTAAAGTTACAGGCATTTGATATGACAGTGTAGCACTGTACTGGGGATAGTAATGCCAATACAGCTGGGATCTCAAGACAGGGTATGGAGCAATGTGTTCCCAGATAGGCTCACCCCTCTCAAGTAACATTTGTCAAGGGGCACTTGAAAAACTAGCTTCAGTCTTCGAAGGGGGGAGGAGAGGTGTGACGAAAGGAGGCACTGCCAGCACAGCTAGCTGGAATTTTGTAAATAATTATATGTAATTTGTGAATAGCATACTGATTTATACAAGATGCTTATATTACAAATGTATTACAGCTGTATGTCATGCAAGATGCTGGTGTTACAAATGTATTAGAACTGTATGTCATGTGTATATCAAACTGATTTGTACAGATTATTGTGTTAAAAAGGTATTTGTAAAGTGCTTCTGTTTGAAATGTATCCACAGTGTGCCCTACTGGAGAGATCAGAAATGTACATGCACTATTGTAACTGTTTAAATGTATATTTTTTAACAGGGGAAACTGGCAGACAGGAGGTTAGCCTCAGTCTAAGTTGCAATCTCACAGATTTCAAGGCAGCCAGAGACACAAAGTCTGTACTAGGAAGCTTTCTGTATTGTTTTGAGATAAATTAATTACTACTCTGGAAGTGTGGAGTATTCAATTGTTTTATGACTTCCAGTACCTGCCAAAGATCTGAGCAAAAGCCCTTATGTGTGTATTTTTTACAGGTAGATGCCAGCTTCCAGCAATGGAGGCTTGCATTAGAACTAGAAGTCAGATGACCAGAATTGATGTCATCCTGCAAGCTATCTCAGAAGTAATATTTTAGATATTATTTTGAGAAGTCTCCTAGTGAGACAGAGCATTCTGTATTCTGTATTGGGCCTGACAACAAGAAAAACTATTCACCACATCATCTGCCTTGCTATATTAAGTAAGTAGAGAATAGTAACTCTCTTAGCTGCAGTCAGGAATACAGGGAAACTTAGTTTAGATATTGTTTTTCATTATTTGTCTGAACATGTCCTTCAATGTTATTTTAAACATTTCCTTTCTTTTGAACTCTGATGTCACTGTCACAATATATATATATATATATATATATATATATATATATATATATACAGTATTTTGACGTAGTTTTATTATTTATCATTTATTATTAATTATATTTAAACCTTTCATTGTGGCTGATCTTTGTAGAGATATTTACGTTTTGAGAGTACTTGCATATTTATTTGATGACACTGTATGGGCCACTCCTAATAGGCTTGCTCTTGGTCAAACTGCCATTTGTATTAGTATTAATATTACACAGCAAAATTGGACACTCGTTGTTAAGGACCTTGAAATAGCTGGTGAGAGGTTCTGGTGGCAGTGATAACTACCTTATAGCTTGGGCAGAAGGGAGCATACCTAGTAAATCTGTGCCAACCCTTCCTGGGTATGTGTGTGTAAAACAAATTTCCAAGAATGTGTGTTTCAGCTACTTAGGCACGAAGAACTGGTTGGACAGAGAGAGTACTGGAAGACTTGGCTTGGAACCCTGGCTAAGGACTCAACTCTATAGCTCTGTCAGTGGGTAGTCTTATTGGGGATCCAGAGAAAGAGGGAGAAACCAGCTCTGGACTAACTGGGGTCTCTGTGTGCTTTTAAAGGAAATTGCACTTGATGCAGAGAGCTGCATCTGGAAATACTGTGTGTGTACCTTTTTAACCTTTCAGTGAACATTCCCCACTGGTGCCAGTAGTGAGGATTGAGGCTGCTTGATTACTGTCCCAGAGGCAGAGGGTCATCACATATTGGTTGGCAGTGGCTTGATATCCACATCAAATATTGGTTGGCAGTGGTGGTATGTCCACATAACATATTGGTAGACAGAGGTGCAATATCCACATCACAGAAAGCATCTGGAAAACCTCAGGATCTGTAGGCAGGCCACAGACAGTACAGATCTTCAGCATATTAAGCCAGTAGTGATAACACTTTTGTTGAGAAGCATCATTGAAGAAATATCTGTAACAGCAATAGCATATTTTTAACAGTTTTGTTAGGAAACATGAATTAAGAAATATCTGTAATATCAGTATAACATAGCACATAAGGATAGTGTTGGAATCCATTGGTTTCCATAGATATACCACAGAGTGCAAGGAATTACTAGTAATAATTGGGGATGATCCATAAATCAGTCTTTATATACTGTTAACATTTGCAATATAAATCTCTCTATACAACTGCACATGGGGCTTGTTTTTACCAGGCTGAGGAGTGATTCACTGTGGCATAGCAGAAATTCCCTGAGGTTCCAAGAGCAGAATATGTATTTTCTTACATTTATTTCATTGTATTTCACTTCTTAACACTTATAGTTGTGCTATACAGCTAATCTACTACATTTTGCACTGTTATAAAGCTTTTTTTACAGTTTCATTGCATTTTTGTACTTTTATACCATTTAACTGTATTTTCATTGCTAGATTTTGTTTCATTTCTGTAATTGTATTTTTATTGAATTACTTAACTGAAAACTGCTTTTTCATACTGAGAATTGTATTTTCTGTTTCTGAGTACTCTGTGCTTTTCTGTGCATTTTTTGTGAGGTTTCTGTGTTCTATTCAGGTAGCATAGTCTGGATAGAGACCTGCTGTTATCCAGGCCTGGTTGTTTTGCTTGATGAGTTTCCTGTGTTTCTAGCAGCCGTCTTCTGCTGATAGTGTCTTGTCTTCACTGTTAGTGAGAGTAACAGGGTTGCCTAACCTTCTCTAGCACAAGTGATTGGTTGAAAGAGCAGGGGCTAGCAGGACTGGGTAATTCGAGCTTCTAGATTCTTCCATCTTTCCTGGTATTTATACCATGTGTTTGCAGGGTGTTGTGCTTATTTGCTCATTGTGCACTGCCCCTGTGCTGTTTTAACCTATTGTGAGGTATCTCAGTTTCATTTTCTTCCATTACCAACACTCCTGTGTAACTGATGCTCTCCCTTGCAACCACTGTGATTTTATCCAACCCTACTCCCACCTATAGGTACTTTATTCTGATAGTACCCACTCTGCTATCCTTTACCTCTCTTCCACAGATTCTGACAACCATGGACAGACAATTTCCTGCGGTTTCTCCAGCTAGTCTTGTTGATATGAGCATCCTGAGATAGTGCAGCAACTGCCTCATGTACAACCTTCCTCTTCTATCTCCTAGGAACACAATATGTGAGAGATGCAATTACATTAAGAACCTAGAATCTTTGCTGTCTCAATCACAAGCCAGTATATCTGGCACTGAGAAGGTTGTCTGTACATGCACCACACCTCTAACACCACCCACACCTGCACAGTACATTCCTACATATATGGATGTTCTCAACAAAAACATTCCTAAACAAAAGAGACCTCTGAGGCCAAAGCACACACGCACATCACAACCCTCTGCACCAAGTACCACACATTGTACACATGCCTGTGTCTCACAAGCCTCTAAGGCCCAGCCACAAACCCAACATACTAGTCATAGCAGACTCTATCATGAGACACACAGATGTGCCCCTCACCAGGCTAGGCAAGGAGAAAGTCACTGTAAGTTGCTTTTCAGGTGCTAGAATCCACCATATCACTCATGCACTCAAGTTTCTCAACAACATGTACTGTTATGACTCTGTCATAGTCTGTGTTGGTGTGAATGACTTGAGACATATGTATCTCTCCGGACTATATGAAGAGAGATATGATTGAGCTCACTGAATATGTGTCCCAGGCAGGTATGTCCCTAGCCTTAAGCAGCATCCTACTGTCACCCAGAATGATGCCTCAGTACAAACAGAAAATGATTGACTTCAACAATTGACTTAGTTTGTGGTGTCATTCCAAGGGGATCCAGTACCTGACAGCCTGGGAGGACATGATTGACAGATCATGATGCTTTGCAAGAGATGGCCTTCATCTGTCTGCCTGGGCTTCAGGCTTCTGGCAAAGGGTCTTAACTCCCCCATGGTGCTTTTTTTAGGCAAAGTCATGAGGACGAAATTACCAATGTGAAACATTCTTCTAAACGAAATTTAAAGGTCATACTGTTAAAACGATAGGAGTCTTAACATGAAACTGCACTCATTGCAAGCATTTCTCATCCTGGAAGATGCTGACATTTGTGCAGTCACTGAAACCTGGTTCAAATCTGCGGAGAGCAACCCAACCTTACCAGGTTACTTGTCCTACCATACTTACAGACCCCAAACAGAGGGTTACAAAGCCAGAGGAGGTGGAGTTTCAATATTTATCAAAGACATACACACCTCCAGGATGGTCAAACAGTATGACACACAGGAGACACTCCAGGTGCAGTTAACTATTCACAAAATGCATATTCAAATTATAGTTATCTACAGACCCCCAACCATGATTCAGGAGACCCACTCTACCTATCTGGGCTTATTTGAATCCATCAAGATTCAACCCTCTACCCTGATCCTGGGTGACTTTAACTAGCCAACCATAGAGTGGAAGACCTATTCTAGCACAAATGCCCAGAGATTTCTCAACTTCCTCAATGCCAGTGCATTGGATCAGCTGGTTGACACCCCTACAGGAGGTGAAAATATCCTGGATCTGGTACTAACTAACATGAGTAGCCTCTGTATCACCCTTACAGTGTAATCCTCCTTGGTAATATCTGACCATAAAGCAATCACTTTAAAAGTCATCATCTCCCCTGACCCCCCCCCCCCCCTCTGCCAGGGTCAAACAAAAAACTTTTCAAAAGCTGACTACAACCTCCTGAGGGCAGGTATAAGCAGCTTCACAGCCACCATCCCTTCAGTTGAATCAAGCACTAATGTCCAAGCCTACACCAAAAAACTATATGAGCACCTACATAGCTGTATGGACTCAGCAATACCTGCTAGGACCAAATCATCTTCCTCAAGGAAGAGTAAACCTGTCTGTTGGACAGCAGCAATAAACAAACTCTTTAATAAAAGGAAAAAAAAATTGCTGTCCAGGACCAAGAACGAGCAGGTGCCGAGTTGGAAACAATCTCTCCTTTGTCTTAACAAGCAAATAAGGTCACTGGTGAAATCTTCTAAGGCTAACTTCGAGTCCAGATTGGCCACATCCACTAAGGACAATCACAAGGATCACAAGGCCTTCTTCACATATGTCCACAATCTCAAAGGTAACTTCCAAATCTGCTCTGAATTGGTGGTCAAGAATACCACATACACAAACGCCATAGATATAGCCAACTTGCTGGCAGACAAGTTCAGTGAAAACTTCACCCCCCTGTCCCCCCCATCAGTAAACCAGGTCATCTCTAGCACCTGCCCCCCTCCCCTCATCACCAGGGTGTAAGTTATTAATGTCTTCTCAAAGGCAAGAAATACAGTCTCCATGGGACCCGATAACATCCCTGGCTGTGTCCTACATGAATTCAGGCAAGAGCTCTCAACACCACTAGGCACTCTATTTAACCAAAGCCTGTGCACCAGCTTCATTCTAGCAGAATGGAGGACAACCACTGTCATCCCTCTACACAAAGGTAGAGCATCCGCTGACCCAGGCAATTATAGGCCCATCAGCCTAACTAGCCTGATCTTACAAGACCATGGAACGCATTATCATGGGCCTTATAAATGAGGACATTGGCAATCTCCAAATGCTTGATCCCACACAGTATTGTTTTGTCAGTGGGAGACCATGCCTGTTAAATTTGGTCACCTTCTTCAAAACAATCAGCAAAGCCATGGATAAGAGCAAGACAGTGCACACCACCTACCTTGACCTAGCCAAAGCCCTTGACACTATTCCCCACTCGGGCATAATAGATAAACTCTCCCAGCTAGGCATCAACCCATATGTTACCAGATGGGTAGCTAACTGGCTCACTGATAGAACCCACTCAGTCAAAATATGGGAAGCCACCTTTAGTAGTAGACCCGTAACAACTGGCGTACGCCAAGGATTGGTCTTGGGGCATCTACTGTTTGGGATATACTTTTCAGAGGTGTAAGCCAAAACCAGTGGTCTGTGGCTGACCAAGTTTGCAGATGACAGCAAGCTGGGCACTGTCATAAATTCCTCTATTGATGTGAACATCCTCCAAGAGGGCTTTAACCAAACTAATGACTGGTGCCAGAAGCATGGCCTCAAACTGAATGCCAAGAAATACATCATTATCCCCTTTGGGGAAAATGGTGTCCCCACTAATTATGACATTAATAACAACATACTAAGCACGCAATCAGTTGTGAGGCACTTGGGCACCCAGGTTGATAGCAACCTGACTTTTGACCACCATGTTGCCTCCATTGTACTGAAGGCTTTCTACATGGTCCACCTCATAATAAGGGTATTTCATCCAGGAACAAGGAGGTCATAACATCTCTGTAGTCCTTCCTTATCAAACCCATTATCAAGTACAATGTCCCCTTCAGCCATGTACCTTGTCAAGCACATGCAGCAGCTAAAGAGACCACAGAGATTCCTGACCAGGAAAATCCAGGGTCTCAAACACCTATTCTACACAGATAGGCTAAAAACCCTATCCCTCTACTCAGTCTCGTATAGACTGTTCAGTGGTGACCTGTGTCTGGCATACAAGGCCTTCTCAGATTCAGCCTTGATGGAGTTGCTGCATTTCCATAAGTCAAACTCCACTAGTGCAAACCACAAGCAAGGTCTCAAGGTGGTCTGTGACATTAATAGAACTTGTTGGCAGGATAGATTTGTGTCCCATTGACTCCTCCATCTGTGAAATAGACTTCCTCTCCATGTCAAGCAGAGTACCTCTCTAGCCCTCTTTAAGAGAAACCTGGATGACTGGATGGGAAACATAAAATATACCCCTGGGATCCCACCTGTGTTCCTGCTGGACAGGGAAAACAGGTGCTGACTTTGTGGAAACATGGGTGAAATTCTTGGCTATACTTATAACGGCCTCCAGGCCAATAGCCTAGTATTGTCCTATGAACCTATGAACCTATAAAATAGCAGCACCTGTATGCATAAAGTCCATCACTCTTGTAACTTATAACAACTTCTATTAAAGATAACAGTTTGAGCAGCAGTTAATTTAAACAGGTAACTTGAAGGTATATACTATTCTTCAAAACAGAAATGCTGCCAGTTGTCACTGTGCCTCTCACTCTGAATCACAGAATCAAAGTGCACCTAATGTGCACTCACCTTCAAGTATCATCGTGTCATACATAATTAATAAGGTTCATTAAAATTCAGGTTTTTTGAAATCCCATGTGTGTATCTCCATGGAAATTGGCTTCATAAGCCATAACACTCAGGTGTTCTGCAGAAACACCCAATAGGTATCGATAAACCGAATGATATGTGGCATATGCCCATTATCTTACAATGATCTGATAACATGACATTAGTGTCACTTTCAGTGCAGCATGTTGTATAACAGACACAAAACGTATGGGGTATGGGGAGAAAAGAAAAGAGGGAGACATTGCTTATGGCAGGATTTTTCAAAAAGGAAATTGCAAAAAGGGTGGAAAAGGGGGGGTATAAGCAATGTCAATGAAGAAATGATAGGATACTGGATAAATCAAATATCAATGCAATATGGGAAACTAGGCAGAAGACAGTAGACAGTGATAGAGAAGGGAGCTGAGGGGTTAAGAGTTATAATTTAAGGATGAGAAAGTTCTGTAGAGGACAGAAAGGGAAGAAGGGAGAGTATGGCTATAAAAAACTTGTGTTGTGTTTATGTAAGGTGTGCATTGTTATATATAGATGGAGCTATGAGCTAACAAAACAAAAAAAAATTCACTTCCATTTTATTATGGTATATTGATGCATGCAACCAACTGCACCAACTTTGGAAGGTCCCAGCTAATGTATTTTTGATGCTTTGTACAAAGTATAAGATTTCATAGGTTCATAGAAGGTTACCAGGCTAACAGCCCTAGAGCTCTTAAAAGCCTAGCCATATTTATCCCAAGTTGCCCCAGTTGTTGGTGGTTAGCTGAGTGAAGTTCACAGAGGTAAGCGTCTATGGTAATTAATACTGACTTCCTCTGTCCAGGAGGGACATGGGCTCTACCCCAGGAGTGAATTTGCAGTCACCCGTCCATTGTTCTAGGTTGCATTTGAAGAAGGTCAGGGAGGTGCTCTGTTTCAAGTGATTTATAAGCTTGTTCCAGAGAAGTGACAGCCTTTGGGAGATGTATCTATCTCTCCAGCATGACCTGTTAATGTCAGAGGCTAGGTAAAGATCCCTTGAGTGAGTGAACCTCGTGCAGTTTGATTTACGAATACGTAGCATTTCCATCAGTGCTGGGTCAGAAACTTTCCTGTAAGCCAGGCACAGGTCACTCTTAGCAACCTGTAGGAGACAGAATACAATGACAGGGTTTTCAGTCTTTTCACGTAGGACTTGTTTTGTGAAGCCTGTAATTTCTTGGTGAGAAACCTCTGTGGTCTCTCCAGTTGGTGCAGATGTCTGGTGAGGTACATTCAAAACAGAGCATTGTACTCATTATCATTATTATTATTATTGTACTTGAGATTTTACTAAATTATTTTATCAAATCATTCTATATATACACTAAAGCTTCATTAAAAATTTTAAAGTATATATACATACATATATCAAACAATTTCAAACATTTTTTATTACATTTTTTATTATATTTACATATCTATTATTATATATACTCAAAACAGATTCAGTTATTTATATTTACCATTATATTGACTGATACATTTAGTATATATTATATAGTAAAAGTTGTGTTAAACTTTGTATTTTTTTAAACTATATCTTTTTTAATGAAATGTTTTTGTTAATGAATTAATCATTCAATCAATGTGTGAACCAATAGGGAGATACAAGTTTTATTTGAACCATATATTTAACTGTTCAAACAGTTCCTACTTGGTTTTGCATTATCTGAAGAAGTTTTTACGAAAACGCATTTGTTTGCTTTGAAGCGTTAATGTATTAGTGCATGTGTTACGTGGAGTCATTAAATCTATTTTACTCCAACAAGACTATTTCATTGATTGGATACGTTCCTCCATTGGGGGCTCCCAGCGTTTTTTTACTGGTTTTGGTTTCTATTTTCTTGCTGGCATCACTACAGATTTTTGGTTTTTATTGATGGCTGAGCAACCGGAGGTCGTGTCCGATGAAGTATTTCACCCTTCTGCTAAAGGGGAATTTAGGAAGATGATCGGTCAACTATCGCAACTCATAGAACTACTCACCCCAGCATGCACAGCGTTTGTTACGCTGACGTCTTCTCTACAAGGCAATCAGGAAGCTGCGAGAGCGAGAGCAGCTTCTTCTACAGTTACAACGGACCATGTTGGCTGCCACAAAGCTGCTATTTTCAAGAATGTATCTACTGCAAGGGAATTACTGGATACTTCCTCTATTTTTCGCACACAAGAAGAGCGGAATTGTATATCGCCAGTCACCGACGAGAATCATGCACGTGAACCTATAGGCGATTTGCCTTCCTCCAACCACCCTGATGTTCCTGCTAAACCGTTTATTTTCAACTTCCAGGACATTTTACACAAAAATTACGGTTTTGGATATCGAACCAACAGGGATTCAAACCAGGTAAAAACACCAATTTACAAGGACAATTTAGATAGGTTGTATTATCTTATGGACAAATACAAAAAACTGGAAGTGGACAATGTTTATTTTAATGAATGTTTAAAGCATAAAATAGTCCCTAAGGGACTTAGAATTTGCAAATTTCCGAATAAGGTACAGGATGGTACGGAATTTGCAAAAAATCTTGTTAATATTTTCAACAACTGTGGTTTAGAAATTGTGAGAGCTATTATGAATGAAAATGAAAAAGAAAAAACAATGTTGGTTAAAGAAATGGAACAAGTTAATGATTATATTGTTCAAGATTTGTTATTTTCTGTTGAAAGTGAAAGAAAGAAATATTATGATATTTTTACATATGTTGATAGGAATTGTCGTACCAACATCAATCGTAAGCAGGGTAAATTAGATAGGGACCACAAAGATTACAATGAAGGGACAGCATACCCTAAACCTAGAACTTTTTTTCAGAACCCTTCACCTCAACACTATGATTTTGATACTGCTCATAACACAGATGACCAATATGAGCTTAGTAATCATGAAAATGAAGAAAACCTTTTTGAGCCAGACATCCCTTTAGATCAAATTCAGCCCCCCCTACCCCGACGTTCAAAGAGAATTCGCAACAAACCCTATGTTCACTACAATTACAACAACTACGGGAGACAGAGAGAAGAGAGGGGATGGAATTAGACAATACATCTAACAACAATATTTTGATCTCAGGCTCAGTTTGTACTTGTCAAGGTTACAATATTTTCAATTATAGTTCAATTAAGGTGAATATTAATCATTTCAATTTATTCTCAAAATGATTTAAATACATTCCTTCCAGGAAGGCTAATTTGTCCAGATCTATTATTGATCTGAAGATGTTTATCAGGAAGAAAAATCTTACACTTATGTTCAACAATGCTGCTAACATTTCACCTTCTATCATTCCATTAAAAAACCCAGTACATTTAACCCACCCTTACACCCCCAACTTAAAAATCTTGAGAACATCATGGAAAGGGAGATTAGGAAACATACAATCAAGCACAAGGTTTTTAAGAACCTCTCCATTGAGGAATCAGATTTATTGAAAGAACTAACTAATGACCATTCTATTAGGATTATGCAACCTGATAAGGGTGGGGGTACTGTTGTTATGGATGCATTACTATATGAATCTAAGATGAAGGAAGAATTAAGCAACACAGATAAATATGTTTTAGTTTCACTCAACGAAGTACATATTGCTTATTCTAAAATTCAATATTTGCTCAACGATTTGTTGTTGGAAGGATCTATTTCCTTGGAAAATTTTAATTATTTATTTAACAAAACACCGAGAGTACCTTCAGTGTTTGGGATACCCAAGGTACATAAAAATGTTATGGACCCACCTCTTAGATTAATTGTGGCTTCAGAAGGAGCTATTATTTCTCCATTAGCCAAATTTGTGGACCACAAGTTAAAAGAGCTTTCAGGTTTGGGTGTTTCAACACTGAAGGACTCTTGGGATTTTCTGAGAATTTTAAAACCAGAATTGTATCGAGACAATTTACTGTTCATTACACTTGATGTTATTGATTTATTTGGAAGCATACCACACGACATAAGTTTATTATGGTTGGAGGAATACATGGTTACCTTTGGTTCACTTACACATAATGATTTTATTACTATTCTTGCCTTGACGGAAACCATTTTGAACAACAATTTTATGTATTATCAAGGAGAAATTTATAAACAACATCATGGTGTGACAATGGGGGCCCATTGTGCCCCAACTTATGCCAACATTGTTATGTCCTGGTGGGAGCACACTTTTATTTTGAACAGCAGATATCAAGACTGTTGGATTTTATACAAGCGTTTTTTAGATGACATCTGTATATTTTGGATAGCAGGGGAAGAAAAATTTTTGGAGTTTTTGTCATATATCCAAAATACTACCAATTTTTTGGATTTCACTTATGAAGTGAACTATGAAACATTCAATTACTTAGACGTCAACATTTCCAAACTTAATGGTAGATTCTCATCAAGAGTATATAGAAAACCGACATTCTCCAATTCCTACCTGCGCTTTCACAGTGGGCATCCTTTTTTCCAAAAGAAAAATCTGGTAAAAGGGCAACTTGTGAGAATTAGTCGGATGACATCGGAAGACAATGATTTTTTATTAGAATGTGAAAATGTATGTAAGATGTTTGCCAATAGGGGTTACCCCTCACCACTATTGAAGGAACTGAAACAGGAAGTCCAAAAAGGTAGATTAGACAGATTTTTTCCTATTTTGGGACAGCCCATTTCCATCACTCCTGGTACCTCAGCAAGTAACACTAACAATAGACAAGATACTTATGTATTGGACTACAATGGAGATTCAAATGTTATCAAGTATGTGGTAGGCAGGGAATGGATCAAATTTCTTGAATTTACAGATTTGGAACCCTTACGGAATACTCCATTAACTTTTACATATAGAAGGGATTTAAATTTTAAAAATATTTTTGAAAATAAAACTAGAAATAAAGGCCGGGCAAGGGTAGGTACTTTTAAATGTGGGTTTTGTTCTCAGTGTTGTCATGTGTTCAATGGATCCAAGTTAGAATTGACTAGCAGAAACAAAACATTATATAGTAATTGTTTTGCCAATTGTCACACAATTGGACTAGTATACCTTGCTTTATGTAAATCATGTGGTTCCTTTTATGTCGGAAAGACTGAAAGGAAACTGAAAGCACGTATTTATGAACACTGTTATGAAATCAGTAAACAAAATCACACAAATGCATTATACCATCACAAAGTCACCTGTCAAGAGGCTACTTACTCATTTTTTGTATTAGAAGTAGTTGACAAAGACACCAGAGGGGGTATGTGGGAAGCTCGGTTAGAATACCGAGAACTTTTTTGGCAAATTATTCTGAATGCTACTACCCCCCCTGGATTAAATGATACTATTTCAATCAAACCAGTGTTAAAATTAAGACAGGCCAAATTATAAATCATTATTATTATTATTGTACTTGAGATTTTACTAAATTATTTTATCAAATCATTCTATATATACACTAAAGCTTCATTAAAAATTTTAAAGTATATATACATACATATATCAAACAATTTCAAACATTTTTTATTATATTTTTTATTATATTTACATATCTATTATTATATATACTCAAACAGATTCAGCTATTTATATTTACCATTATATTGACTGATACATTTAGTATATATTATATAGTAAAATTTGTGTTAAACTTTGTATTTTTTTAAACTATATCTTTTTTAATGAAATGTTTTTGTTAATGAATTAATCATTCAATTAATGTGTGAACCAATAGGGAGATACAAGTTTTATTTGAATCATATATTTAACTGTTCAAACAGTTCCTACTTGGTTTTGCATTATCTGAAGAAGTTTTTACGAAAACGCATTTGTTTGCTTTGAAGCGTTAATGTATTAGTGTATGTGTTACGTGGAGTCATTAAATCTATTTTACTCCAACAAGATTATTTCATTGATTGGATATGTTCCTCCATTGGGGGCTCCCAGCGTTTTTTTACTGGTTTTGGTTTCTATTTTCTTGCTGGCATCACTACAGATTTTTAGATGTATCTATCTCTCCAGCATGACCTGTTAATGTCAGAGGCTAGGTAAAGATCCCTTGAGTGAGTGAACCTTGTGCAGTTTGATTTACGAATACGTAGCATTTCCATCAGTGCTGGGTCAGAAACTTTCCTGTAAGCCAGGCACAGGTCACTCTTAGCAACCTGTAGGAGACAGAATACAATGACAGGGTTTTCAGTCTTTTCACGTAGGACTTGTTTTGTGAAGCCTGTAATTTCTTGGTGAGAAACCTCTGTGGTCTCTCCAGTTGGTGCAGATGTCTGGTGAGGTACATTCAAAACAGAGCATTGTACTCAATTACTGGTCTGATGAGGCCCGAGTATAGTTGAATTACAACATCCTTAGATCTAGGTGTGATGCCTTTACTTATAAGATGTGCCACATAGAAGGATTGCCTTACTTCTGTGGATATGTGGTGGTCAAAGTTCAGGTTGCTATTAACCTGAGTAACTAGATCACGTACCACTGAGTCTACTATAAGGGGGGAAGCTGTCTATAACATAATCAGCAGGGATGTCAGAAGTCCAAAGGGAATAATAATGCATTTTTTGCATTTACATTTAATCCGTGGCTTAGGCACTAATCATTTTTCTGAGTTAACCCTGTCTGCAGTATATTAACATCACTGGAGGACTGAATGATTGCTACCAATTTGCAATCATCAGCAAACTTGGTCAGCCATAGGCCATCCAATTTTGTCTGAACTTCTGAAAAATAAATTTTGAACAGTAAGGGGCCCAGCACAGAACCCTGTGGTATGCCACTGGTGACTGGTGCTTTATTAGAGATGAAGTCACCCACTTTGACTGTATGTGTCCTGTTGGTGAGCCAGTTGACTACCAATCTGATTATGTAGGGGTTAATTCCCAATTGGGAGAGTTTCTCTATAATATCTGAGTGACGGATTTTGTCAAATGCCTTGGCTAGGTCAACATAGCCTGTATGCACTGTCTTTCCCTTGTCCTGGGCCTTGGTGACTTTTTTGAAGAAGTCAACCATGTTTAACAGGCATGAGCTACCTTTAACAAATCTGGACTGAGTTGGGTCCAGAGTCTGGAGATTACCTATGTTCTCCTTAATAAGATCTCTCTTTTTTAATTTCTGCAAGTCTTTTGGGTTTCTAATACCATGACGGGAATGGACCCCATTCCTAAGTCAGAGAATGATTAAAGTTCACAAAATTAGTATTGTTTCAGTCTTTGATGTTAGCCAGAAGTACTCTTCGCAGAACCCACAATGTGCCCAGTACTGACTGCTTCTGCAATTCATATGGAGTTACATGCACTGGTAACATATCTAAGTATGATGGTAAATTATTTTTTTATAAGACCCCGTTGCTCCTACTACTATTGGAACTGTCTGGGTATCCTTCTTTCACATTGCCCTCATTTCTGCCTGCAAATTGTGGCATTTTAGGAGTTTGTGTCACTCTGTATGCAAGACACTGAAGTCATTGAGTGTAACAATTCCAATGATCAATGCTACTTTTGTCTTCTTTTCATGGACTACTACTACATCAAGTTTTCCCACATCTATTTTTTTGAACTGTTAGTAATGGATGATCCCATGTGATATAAACTTCATAATTTTCTATAATGCTTTGCGACTCATGTTTCCAATGTTTTTCAGCTACGTCAATATTATAATGTTTGCACAATCCCCCTATGCAACAGACTTGTCTTTCAGTATATAGTCCTCCTGTCATTAGTATACCACAACCAGCAACAAGATTTGCAACTGTTTTCAATTCTGTTTTACAAAACCTACACTTGTCTGTTTCAACCACATGTTCAATGGACTTTGTAAAACAGCATGTATGTAGTCTACTGTCTTGGGCCACCAATATTAGCCCTTTGTCTTTTGGTTTAATTTCACATCTCCTTAACCATTTCTGCATTTGATCCTAATCAACATGAGGTTGTTGCAAGACTTTGCTATACTTGCAACTATATTTATTGCAGTTTCCCCATTTCTTGACTTCTCATCTGATCTTTCACCTTATATATTTTTTCTTTTCTTTTTTTATCTCATTCAGTTGCTTCCTGTTTTTTTAGCTCATTCAGATGCTTCCTGATTTTTATCTACTTCTGGTTTGATTTCCATTCCCAATTGACTCTGATATGCTTCTGCTAAACTAAGCAGGGAAGTCATCTTAGACTTATTCTCCTCATGTTTTCAAACTTTCAGTATGTTTACCTCTTATGAGGTCAGCAGATATGCTTGCAGTCCTACAATTGCAGATCTATATATACATGTAATCAATTTTCGAGGAGGCCCATACCTCCTTCAGAATGGGGAATATATATTCTTGGTATACACTGATTTTTAAAAATTGTTTAATAAGCATCTTTCTTCTTTTCCTGTCCAATTGATCCAGCACCTTTTGGGGCCAGCTAATCACTCCAAACTGTAATTTAGGACAGGAAGATCAAATTAGTTTATAGCTTGGACTTTGTTCCTAGATGTCAGCGGTCAGCGCTGTTTTCAGTATTAATTTTATTCTTCTAACATATTCCCTTCTAAGTTTTATTTGCATTTGTTCATGTTTTACTGTTGATTTTTCATCACTTCCCAAATATTTATATACTCTCTCTTGCATAAGTTCTTTTATATTACATTCCTGCCCCAGGCTGATGTTTTCTTGGTGCTGCAGTTTTTCTGCTTTAAAGGTTGCTTTTGTACATTTATCAAGATCAAATGACATTCTTATATCATCACAAAATGTTTTGACCACTTGCAGTTGTGCTTTTAGTTCCTCATCTGATGAACTATACAGTATTAAATCATCCACAAAAAGAAGATAAGTCTTTACACTTTGTTGTTTTCTGTGAGCCAAATTGTATCCATGACCTAATCCTTTAGGTAGACAGATTAATGGGTTAAGGGCAAGGCAGAATAGCAGCAGTGACAGAGAGTTACCCTGGAATATGCCCCTTTGAATTTTTAGCCTTGGAATACTAATTTGTCCTTTATCATGGCTTAACTGCAAAGTGGTTTGCCTCTGTTTCATGGTTGCTGTAATGTAATCGATCAGTGTAGGATGTATCTTACATTTTTAAACATTCTTTTATCTATGAATGTGAAATACTGTCAAATGTTTTTTTGTAGTCCATCCATGCCATACTTAGATTCTTCCCCTTTTTCAATTATGATTTTATTTAACAACAAATGATCCTTTGTTCTATATGACTTTTATTGGTTACCTTTTTGTTCTATTGCCATGACCAAGTTTTCTTCTAAAAGACTATAAACTCTGTCGGCATCAATTCCAGTGTATAGTTTATATGTCATCAGAAGGCAAGTTATTTGTCTATACATTTAAGGATAGCTTGTAGGTTCGCTTTTAAGTAGGAGCATTGTTTTTCCTGTTGCTAACCAGGCTGGTGTCTGCTTGGGGTGTGCATATAAATAGTTCTTAATCATGGCTCATGTAAAGATGTTAATACTTTTAGCTAGAAGTTAGGTACTGCATCTGGCCCTGTGGGTTTCCAGTTACGAGCTTATCTTAACTTTGTTACAATCTCTCTGGCCGTTATTTCATCCCATTTCATATCCTGTACATTTGAACTTATTATTCTTTCTTTTACTTCTATCCATTCAGCATCTTTGGTATGTGCCACAGGATCTGTATAGATATTCCCAAAATGTATCTATTTCTTCTTTTTTTTGGTAGTGTTTCAGGTCCTTTTGTCTTGTTTCCCAATTCTCTACAAAACCTATTTTGGGTCATAAATAAATTGCTTATTTTGTACTTTTTGTTTGTATTTATCTGCATATCTTCTAAGGTTTTCTGCCTTTACTGATATTTTTAGAATATTATTTGAGATAGTGCATGATAGATCCTGATCTGTTCTGATACTGCGCATTGATTCCATGATGGCATTTGATTTTTCCCCTTCCTTTCCCTTACTGCCCTGTATTTTTGTTTTGTCTGTTACTAATTTAGCTGCACAATAATATATCTTATTTACTTCTGCTGTATTGCATGAATCTCTATGAACAGTCCTAATTACTGTGTTCAATTGTTTTATCTAACTTTCTGGGTTTTATTGGCTTTCTGTAGTCTATTTCTTTCATTGATCTTACTATGTCTATCTCTATTAAATCAAGTAACCGTTCTCTTAAATAATTTTCTTCTAAACTGAAGGCACATTCTTTGTTCTCCATTTCCTGCGGGCATTCTGTAGAAAGTTCTAGAGCATCTTCCTGTGCCACATTCTCTTCAGTTTCATCCTGTGTCATCGGTTGCTCCTTCATATGGAACTGACTGGCCTATCACTCCACAGCATTGACTATGTCAGAGTTGCCAAAGTTTAATGTTCCTTCCCTTGTTGTGCAGCTCCAACTGAACTGTTGTATTGGTTTCCTATGAAGGTTTCCAAAGTATCTTCATCTGGCAACTGATCAGATGTTCCACACTCTACTGGTTTCTCCTTAATTTGTGGATCCATTGCTCTATCCTGCTGTGATGTTATCAGAGTTAGATTTTCTACACTAAATCCTTCACTTCGCAGGTAATCAATAACCTTTGTTTCTATTTCTTTAACTTCTCCATTACTAATTCTCTTTTCTGCTTTTCTTCTTTGTTTTCTTATTTTTTGTTTTGTAAAATTTTCCACATCTGGATGCCTTTCATTATATTTCTCTTTAAATATCTGTGGTGCTGCCCTTTTTGTATTGCTTCATTTTGCTTTCTCCTTTGCATAAATATTACACAATATTAAATCTCTTTTTCTTTCCCATGTCCATATTTCTTCTTGAGATGTCTACTGCTTCTCCTGTTTCTCCTTACTTGGGGGACTCATTCCATCATGCTGTGATATAACCTGTGTTAGACTTCCTAAATTAAATCCTTCACTTTGCAGGTATTCTATAACTTCAGCTTCTATTTTTTTAATTTCTGCTTTACCGATCTTCTGTTCTACGTTCCCTCTTTGTGATCTTGTTTTTTGTATTTTGAAAATGTCCATATCTGGATGCCTTGCCTTTGCCTGTATTTTTCCTTGAAAATCTTTGGGACTGCTTTTTTGTATTTATTAATTTGGATTTCTCCTTTGCATAAATATCGTACCATATCAGATCTTTCTTTCTTTCCCATGTCCATATTTCTGTTTTATACTTTTCAAAAATCTCTAGATTTTGTTCTTTATATTTTTGCACTTCCTCAGTCACTTTTTTTTTTTCAAACGACCCAAGGTTTCTTGGTCGATGAAATGTTTTTCATAAATCTGTTGTACTAATAAACACATTTTTTTTTATTTGAAGCTTCTGGCAGTTTTCCTTGTGCAAGTATTTTTCTTTCCTCTAATTTTTCTCTTAATCATTTTGGATATCTTCTGGCAGGAAATTCTGGGTTTCTTGCATAATAGTAACAATACATAATTTCCTTTTTATCCTCAATAGTCCACTCTATCATTTGTATGGTGCTTTTTGGCTTATCAGTTTTTTGTGATTTTTGTGATTTTTACTTCCTTCTACAACAGGGGAGTACCCACCCCCTCAGCCTGGTCTAGCCCCACTGTATGAATGTTTCTGTGTCTTGAAAATTCTATACTGTCATTTTTTCCAGTCTTGGCCCTTTTTTATCCTTGGCCTTGAACCTACTTCTGTCCATGACATATGCTATATAAAATGGAGTCTATATATTAGCAACGTCTTGGTGAGATTTTGTAAAAAACAGGGTCTACCTTGTGAAGGTACTCACCAAGACTAGAGGATGAATTCAGTTCCAGCAATACTACTTTCCTTTACTTGCTGATTTATCATCTCTCCATTTGGACCCCTCTATCATCTCTCCATTTGGAACCTCCTATCATCTCTCCATTTGGACCACTTTATCATTTCTCCATTCAGACCCTGAAGGTCCATAATGATTTTTTCCATGGCTCGTAGATGAGGCTAGTCAAGCTTATGGGCTTATAACTCCCTGGGTTGGTTGATGGTCTCCCTTTGTGTAGAGGGATTACTGTTGCTGTCCTTCATTCTGCCAGAGCATAGTCTGTTCATAGGCTGTGGTTAAACAGGAATCCCAGTGGGCCTGCTAGGTCATGTTTTAAATTGTTGAAAAGACAACATGGGATGTTATCTGGTCCCATTGATGTTGTGTTTTTGACCTTGGAGAGTGCTGAGATGACCTGCTTTCTCTAATAGGCTGAGAAATAGTGGCAGGTATACTTTGGGGGATGACTGTAGGGGACAGGTGGGTGACATTTGCCCCAAATCTGTCAGATAGCAGGTTTTCTATTACCTCTGGCTGAGTATGGGTGGTAACATCCACAACCAGTTCAGCACACAGCTAGGTTTTCCCTTTTAGATTTTGGGCATAGTTAAAGAATGCCTTGTGATTTTCCTTAGCTAGGGAGGCTATTTTTGCTTCATGATTAGCTTTAGAGAACTTGACAAGATCTCTAATTTGTTTGTTTAAGATAGAGAGGGATTGATGCCTGTTTCCTCTAGTTCTTGGTCATTAGTTTCTTTCTCTTGTTGTATAGCCTGTGTACACTAGGGGTCCACCAGGGTGGCTTATTATTTTGGCAAGACCTGGTTTTAATTACAACCAATTCAATACAACTGCTTAAGTGGTTATACAGGGCATTGGTGTACACCTCTTCATAGGAGTCCATGTTATCTGTGTTCAAGGGGGACTTTGAAACTTCTTATACCATCACTTAGTAGGAGGTAGTTTTTCTTTGAAAAATTCTTAAGCGTTTTTGCACTTGATGTGGTATCTGGTCTTATAATTACATTGAACAAGATGATTTTATGGTCCAAACTTACCAGGGACGACATCACAGAGGGTAGGGTGTAATGCTTTTCCATGTTAGTGAGTACTATGTCCAGGACATTTAAGCCTCTTATGGCTGTGCTGACTAGCTGTTCCAGAGCATTTGCACTGACAAAGTCCAGGAACCTGTGAGCCAGCATGTTTGTGGTTGTGTATATTTCCCAGTCGATGGCAGGAGTATTAAAATCAACCAAGAGTAAAGTGTTGGGCTTTATGGCAAGTGACTCCAGTAAGTCCAGGTATGTGGTATGCTTTTCCAGTTTCATGGTGGGGGACCTATAGCTAGCTATGATGTGGTGGGAAGCTTTGTTTATAGTTAATTGGATATGGAGTAACTGAAGACAGTCATGCTGTTTGACCTGTCTCGAGGTGTACTTATCCTTAATGAAGATGAATACACCTCCACTTTTGATTATTTCACACTTATTTTCTGGTCTGAATGCATGGAAGGCATTGTAGCCCTCCATTACTGGGGTGCTTTCCATGATTTTGAACCATGTCTCGGTGACTGCACAGACATTAGTATCTTCCAAAGTGAGGAGTCCTTCACGGGAGTACAGTTTCTTGTTTAGACTCCTAGCATTAAGAAGAAGTACCTTGAGTTTATCTAGAAAGGATTTTGTTATGTTGGGAGGTTGGTTATTTTGACACTGCCTAAAAAAGGCACAATAGGGGTGGCTAATGCCTTTGTCAGTATCAGAAAGCCTAGAGGAGACAGGTGCAGACCATCTCTGAAAAAGAAGCATAGCCTGTCAACCATGTCTTTCCAGGCTGACAGATGTTGAATCCCCTTGGACTGACACCAGAAGCTAAGCCAACTTTTAAAAATCAGTCATTTTTTGTTTGTATTGTGGTACCATCCTTGGGGAAGGTATAATGCTGCTTAAGGCTGGGCTTTTACCTGTCTGTGGCACATAATCTGAAAGCTCAGTCATGTCTCTCTTCCTATAGTGCAGTAAGGTACATCTCAAGTCATTCAGCCCCACATGGACTATGATGGAGACATACCTGTACTTGTGGCTGAGTGACTTGAGTGCTTGAGTGACTTGACGGATCCTGGCACCTGATAGGCAGCTAACCGCAACCCGCTCCTTATCCAGCCTGGTGAGGGGAACATCCTTTTGTCTCACAATGGAGTCACCTATGACCGATACATTAGGTTTTGTGGTGTTACGCCTTATGGGCTTATTTGCTGAGACACTGGTATGTCTGTGTTATTATGTGTTGTGGTTGTTTTTTGCATTGTTATGTGTGTAAGTGGTTTCTGTTTGGGAGGCCTCTGATCTTTTGGTAAGTTACTAGTGAGTACCTCTGTATATGTGGGTTTATGTGTCATGTCCTAATTTAGTGTGGGAAGTGTGTGTGTGTGTGTGTGTGTGTGTGTGTGTGTGTGTGTGTGTGTGTGTGTGTGTGTGTGCTGACAACCTGTTTTGCATTTGATTTGTCCTTATGTGAGAGTCTTGCCTTCAATTTCATACTGTAACTGCATCTCTCAAATAAAGTATTTGTTTCAGGAGTAAGTGGTTGTCAGTATACATGAGACAATTGCTGCATTACTTCAGGATGCCCATGTCTATTAGGCTGGCCAGAGAAATGATAGGCAACTGCTTGTCCATGATGGGTTACTGTATGTTTTATTAGGGAAGGGAATGGGTTAATTTGACAGGACTGTGCTGGGAGCATCAAATGTACAAGAGGGACCTATACTTTGTGTAGGCTAAGGTTGATCAATAAGGCAATGCTGCTCAGTGTGCAACTGAGTTGTTCCCAGAGCAGCAGAAAACCTTGGAATGGTTTTACTGACAGCTGTTTAGGGAAAAACTGATCTTCTATGCTTTTGCATCTATACAGGGCAATGCTAACCCCCGCTGAGCAAAGAGCAGCACCACTCAAATGTGAAGCCTAAATACGAGCAAAATGAAACAAGTTTTAAGCTAACTACTGATCAGGAAAGCAAACAATAAGCCTTTTACCAGCAATCCCCAGCTCAGACAGTTTAGATCAGCACACATCTACCATACCACAAGGGTTCATAGGTTGGTACTAAGCTATCGGCCCTAGGGCCTACGCAAGCCTAGCCATAACAATTCCCTGGATATTTCTTCCCACAATATTTACTTCTCCAGGCCCCTGTCTAGCAGGGCGACTGACATGATCCCCGGGGTGAATTTCCTATCTCCCATCCAATCATCAAGGTTCCTTTTGAAGAGGGCCAAAGAGGCGCTCTGCTTGATATGTATGGGCAGTCTATTCCAGAGTATGGGGAGTCTCTGGGTCAGGAACCTATCCCTCCAGCATGTTTTATTCATTGTGATGACAAGGTTTAGATTCCTGGAGCGTGTGGCTCTGAGGGATTGGGATTTCTTTAAGTGGAGCATGTCCAACAGCTCAGGGTTTGACATGGCTTTGTATGTTAAGCAGAGATTGCCTCTGAGTAGACGATATGCCACAGAGTATAGCTGGAGTTTTTTTTAGATGGTCAGTATATGGCATCTGCTTTAGGCCTGTGATTCTTTTAGTGAGGTATTTCTGTGGCCTTTCAAGCAATTGCAGATGTCTTTTGAGGTAAATACCAAACGGGGCATTATACTCTATAATGGGTCTAATGAGGGATGAGTACAGTGGGACAATGACCTCCTTTTTTCTGGATGAAAAGCCCTTAGTGATGAGGTGTGCCACATAGAAGGATTTCCTGACTGTTGTGGCAATGTGGTTATCGAAAGTGAGACCACTGTCCGCCTGTGTCCCTAAGTCTCTCATCACACTTTCGATGTTTAGTGTCCTGCCACCTATGTGGTAATTCATGGGTACATGTTTTTTTCCAAGGAGGATAACTATACATTTCTTGGCATTAAGCTTGAGCCCATGGCTCTGGCACCAGGCATCTGTTTCTGTAAGGCCCTTTTGTAGAATATCCACATCATTTGGGGATTCAGTAATGGCTCCCAGTTTGCAGTCATCTGCAAACTTTGTTAGCCAGAGTCCCTTAGTGTTGGCCTGTACTTCAGAGAAGTAGATGCCAAACAAGAGTGGTCCCAGGACTGAACCCTGAGGTACTCCACTTGTCACTTGTCTGGAGCTGGATTTGGAGTCAGCTACTTTTACTGTCTGGGTTCTGTCAGTAAGCCAGTTAGCAATCCATCGAGTGATGTAGGGATTTATGCCCAGCTTAGTAAGTTTATCTTTGATTCCAGAGTGGGGGATGGTGTCAAAGGCCTTGGCAAGGTCCAGATAGGCTGTGTGGACTGCCTTACCCTCGTCCACAGCTCTGAAGACTGATTCGAAGAAGTCAATCAGATTCAGGAAACAAGATCGGCCCTTCACAAACCCAAACTGGGTGGGGTCTAGTGTTTGAAGGTTGCCAATGTCTTTGTTTATAAGTTCCATGATAATGCATTCCATACCCTTGCAAATCAGGCTTGTCAGACTGATGGGATGGTAGTTCCCGGGATCCAAGGCGGATCCTCCCTTGTGGAGCAGGATAACTGTAGCTGTGCGCCACTCAGTGGGCACAAAGCCTGAGGTGAGACTATGATTAAACATCACACTTAGGTGAGGTGCCAGTTCATTTTGTAGTTCATGTAGTACACAGCCTGGGATGTCATCTGGTCCCATGGATGCTGTATTCTTAGCTTTGGAGAATGCAGTTTCTATCTGTGTGGCCGTGATTATCGGAATTTGGCAGTTTTTTGGTATTGAGATGGGCCCTTTAGGGGGTGAGAGTGGGGTGAAGTTGGCACTAAATCGATCTGCCAGGATATTGGCAATATCCTTGGGATCAGTATATTTAATGCCATTCTGTTGTAACTCAGAGCAGATCTGAGCATTGCCATTTAGATTCCTGACATAACTATAGAATGCCTTGTGGTTGTCTTTGGAATCTTTGGCAATTTTATTTTCGTAACTAGCTTTTGAGGATTTTATGAGGGATCTCAGCTTCTTACTGAGGCTGGTGAGGAAGTATTTTGCATCCTGGGATTTTCCTCTTTTTTGCAACAGTTTCTTCCTTCTGTTGTATAGTTTGTTTATAGCAGGGGACCACCAGATTGGCTTCCTTTTTTTGGAGAAGAGCATCTTTGTTCTATTTGGGATGGCATGATTCATGCATGAGTGGATGTGCTCGTACAGTGCCTTAGTGCAGGATTCTGCAGTCGAACTTCCAGATCCCGTCTGTGTGGGTGTTGTGAAGTTTGTCACTTCTGACTTCAGTAGCTTGAAGTTAGCTTTGGAGAAGTTTTTTAAGGAGGTTTCCTTACTGGGGGGTGGGGGTGGGATGTGGATGTCAAGGGTGATTTGCTTATGGTCAGACCTGACCAATGAGGGGGAGACCACTGGTGTGGAGCATCTATCTCCCATGTTGGTAATGACCAGGTCTAGGATATTGGAGCCCCTGGTGGGAAAATGGATTAGTTGATCCAGGGCGTTGGAATTTATGAATTCCAAGAACCGTTGGGAAAAGGAGTTGGTACCTGAGTAGTTTTCCCAATTAATGGCAGGGTAGTTGAAATCACCCAGTATTAGGGTGTTTGGTTGTATCTTAATATTTTCCAGTATGTTTAGAAAGGTGTAGTGAGAATCTTAGGGCATGGATGGAATCTGTAGCACGCTACAATTTGGATTGCAGTCTTACCTAGTGTTAGTTGCACCTGGAGAATTTCAGATGCATTGTGTTGGGCAACTAGCCTGGAGTTGTGAATATCCTTGGTGAATATGGACACTCCTCCACCTTTAGTGTTTCGGTCCTGGTTTTGTGGCCGAAAAGTGTGGTAAGAATTGTAGCCTGGTATTGCAGGGGTGCTCTCTGGAGCCTTGAACCAGGTCTCAGTTACTGCACAGATACTGATGTTCTCCATTTTTAGGAGTGCCTCGAGAGAGTGCATTTTGAGGTTTAGACTTCTAGCATTGAGTAGCATTACCTTCAGATTTTGCCTGCTTCTATTTGTTACGGTGGTGGTTTTATCCTTTGAACCTTGCCTAAAAAAGGCACTATAGGGGTGGCAAGAGCTTTAGCCAGTAACCTGAATCCCAGGGGTTACAGGTGCAGACCATCTCTGGCAAAGCATCGTGGTTTGTCGATCATGTCTTCCCAGGCAGACAAATACTGGATCCCCTTTGAATGACACCAGAAGCTTAGCCAATTGTTGAAGTCAATCATTTTGTCCTTATACTGTGGTATAATTCTTGGCGAAGGCAGGATGCTACTCAGGGCTAGGGTCTAACCTGCCTGGGTCACATGATCCAAGAGCTCTTCCATATCTCTTTTCATGTAGTGCAGGGAGGTACGTCTCAAGTCATTCACTCCAGCA
Source organism: Protopterus annectens (assembly GCF_019279795.1). Classification (NCBI taxonomy): domain Eukaryota; kingdom Metazoa; phylum Chordata; order Ceratodontiformes; family Protopteridae; genus Protopterus; species Protopterus annectens. Next base: position 1,479,866,450 of record NC_056725.1, read on the forward strand.
TGGACAATGACAGAGTCATATTTGTACTTGTTGTGGAGTGACTTGAGTGCATGCGTTATGTGGCGGATCCTGGCACCCGACAGGCAGCTGACTGTAATTTTCTCCTTGTTCAGTCTGGTGAGTGGGACATCAGTGTGCCTGACTATAGAGTCACCTATGACTAAAGTGTTGGGTACATTGCCTTGCCTTAGGGGCTGTTGTTGGGTGGCACACTGGTGTTGTGAGCTATGTGTTACTTTGGTTGTGACTGGTGTTTGTTTGCGTTTCGGAGGTCCTTGTTGCTTGGGCAGGTTAATGTTAAGGGCCTCCACATATGTGGGTTTAGTGTTGCTATGTGTGGGTGTTGATGGTGTGAGTTTTGAAGGGCTATGAGTTGCTTGAGGTGTGATGCAGGTGTTAACCTTCTCCTCTTGACTGTCTAGCACAATCTTGGCCGGAGAGAGCTTTGCTTCCAGTTTGGCTATGTAAGTGCATCTCTCGCAGGTTGTAGTGTTGGGTGGTAGGAGGAGAGGATTGTCTGTGTACATGAGGCAGTTGCCGCATTGCCCCAGTAAGCCCAGATTCACCAGGTGGACAGGAGAAATCACCGGAAGCTGACCCTTGGACATGCCTGTTTAGGTGCTTTTATGTAAAGTTTAAGAGCTGTTTTCCCTTACCTTTGCAAGGTACTTTGCAATTATAGGCAGTTTAGTGCCTATGATTAATTTCTCCTTATTGACAAGGAGAGCTGAGTGGTTGTATCTGTTTCAGGCTTCCTAGTGCTTTCCAGCAGGTTCTAGAGCAAGTGCTAGTCACAGGGGCTCAGATTTTAGTGCTACTACTGAGAAACCAGCTAGTTTTAAGGGAAAATTTGAAGAGCAGACTTTCTGGCACCTGGAATACTTTAACTGTAGCCTCGCAGTGCTGCACAATGTGAAAAATATGCAAACACACGTGTTTTTAAGCCAGAAAGTTGAAAGGGATAGAAATCAACCCAAAAGGATAATAAAATTACAATTTCAGAGCTGGAAACCACTCTTCTAGTGTTAGATAGGCAGTACAATGCTCACCACTCCCACTGGTAAGCAGTAGGACTTCCCTCTACCACAGCAAGGTCTGGATAGCTCTGAGCACAGAAAATAAAGTCCTGAGACAAGCAAAGCTTGGGATATGTACTGGCTAGAAAAGGTGGGAAACGAGCAAACAAGATAGTATGTTTTTTTTTTTGTTGAAACAGGCTAAACAATGCAATAATACAGTAAATAAACACAGAAAAGGCTGCAGAAAAATATCTTCTTAATGTAGAATAGCTGGTTTGGAGACTGGGTATAAAAAGACCACAGAAACTACCTACAACAGCCCTACAATGAACAGATACAGTGTAGTACAGTGCAATTAACTACTCAAAGCAACAGTAGACAGTACATTTTTTGAAACTACTGAAGTAAAGTCACAGTATGTGAGAGAAGTGCCAAAAATGACAGAGCACTTTTGAGTGTTTCCCAGCTCAGATAGATGAGGTAAACACCTACTGCCACTAGATGAATAATCCCAGCCCTCCTCATGTAAAAGCACAGTAAAGTAGTGTCCAGAGTGAAATGCTACCACAAACGAACTTAAAAGATACAAAATGCTAGCACAAATAAACTTAAAGATACAGATACAGCAGTGTAATTTAAACAGCTTATAAAAGTATGATTATTCAATAAAATTGTTGAAAGAAAATGTATATATTATATCAGAATTTCAGAGATGAAAATTAAAAATGAAAGAGAAGTTGGCTAGAGTACTGATTACAAATGTGTGTTTTTGTGGACATAAGAGTATGAATAAAAATGGGTCCTTAAAGAAGTACTGAGAAAGATATAATGTTGATTTTGGAATAAAAGAATGGGAGGTTAATTTAATAGTTTGGAAATATAAGTTGCATGAATAAAAATACAAATAGGTAAATAAGTATAGAGGTTGTTTTATCTGGTATAAATAAGTATGAAGTTATAAACAAGTACCCCTACTCTTTTTATTAAGTGCAGTAGAATCATTCATAGCTACCTGAGCTGCCACCCACTCAGTCAGATGGGGCTGGTTTACTGTCTCACCAAAATGGTGGCACACACTCAGGAGTGGCAGCACTGCTGCTCTTACGCTGCACTCCAGTGACACCCATGTTATGCTGCATTGCTGTGGCAACATTCCAAAAGGGATCTAAACTCTGTTGTGGGAATAGAACCCATGGCCTTCTAATTGTCCAATATTAAGGGAAAATGTGCTACATGTTGAGCTACTACTAATAAGTTCATAGGTGTGTACTAGGCTAATGGCCCTGGAGCCTTTACAAGCCTAGCCCATAGAAGTGCCCCGGCATCATGCTGCCCGATGGTAGTTCCCAGTGCCTCTATCAAGTAGAGCCACTGGAGTGATCCCCGGGGTGAACTTTCTATTACCCATCCACCTCATCAAGATTTCTCTTGAAGAGGGACAATGAGGTGCTCTACTTGACATGTACAGGAAGTCTATTCCAGAGCATGGGCAGTCTCTGGGTGAGGAACCTGTCCCTCCAGCATGTTCTGTTGATTGTGGTAATGAGGTTGAGGTCTCTGAAGCGTGTGGTGTGGGGATTGGGATTTCTTTAGATGTAGCATTTCTAACAGAGCTGGGTCAGACTTGACTTTATAAGTCAAGCAAAGATCACCTCTAAGTAGGCGACATGAGACAGAGAATAGCTGGAGTCTTTTGAGTCTGTCTGTGTAGGACATGTGTTTAATGCCTAGGATACTTTTCGTGAGGTACTTCTGTGGCCTCTCCAGCTGTTGCAGGTGTCTAGTGAGGTACATGCCAAATGGGGCATTATACTCAATGATTGTTCTAATGAGGGAAGAGTAGAGAGAGAGGATGACCTCTTTCTTCCTGGATAAAAAAACCCTTAGTAATGAGATGTGCCACATAGAAGGATTTCTGACCACAGTGGCAATGTGGTGGTCAAAGGAGAGGTTGCTGTCAACCTGCATCCCCAGATCTGTTATAATGCCTTCAGTGTTCAGTGGTCTCCCATCAATGTGGTAATTAGTGGGAACTGAGTTTTTACCAAAGGGGATGGTGATGCATTTTTGGTGTTAACCTTAAAGGCCATCGTTTTGACACCAGTCATTGGTCTCAGTGAGGCCTTTCTGTAGGATGTCTGCATCACTTGGGGAGTTAATAATGGCTCCCAGTTTACAGTCATCTGCGAACTTTGTCAGCCAGAGTCCCTTTGTGTTGGCCTGGACTTCTGAGAAGTAGATGTTGAACAGGAGAGGACCCAGGACCAATCCCTGTGGGACTCCACTCGTGACTGGTCAGCAGTCTGACTTGGAGTCTGCTACTTTCACACTGTGTGTTCTATCTGTGCAACCTACCTAATGATATAGGGGTTGATGCCTAGTTTGATGAGTTTATCAATAATTCCTGAGTGAGGAATGGTATCAAAGGCCTTGGCCAGATTGAGGTAGGCTGTATACATTGCCTTACCTTCATCTACAGCCTTGGTGACTGACTGAAAGAAGTCAACCAGGTTGAGCAGGCATGATCTCCCTTTCACAAAGCCAGATTGCATGGGGATCTAGAGTTTGGAGATTTCCTGTATCTTTGTTATTCAGGTCCATGATGATGTGCTCCATAGCCTTATATATCAGACTCATCAGGCTAATGGGGCGATAATTCCCAAGATCTGTAGTCGCTCCCCCTTTATGGAGATGGATGACTGTAACAATGTGCCATTTGGTAGGGACAAAGCCTGAGGTAAGACTGTGACTGAACAGGGCACACAGATGTGGTGCCAATTCACTTTGTTGTTCATGTAGAACACAGCCAGGGATATTATTGGGTCCCATGAAAGCTTTATTCTTGGCCTTGGACAATGCAGCTTTAACCTGCACTGCAGTAATGCTGGGTGCCTGGCTTTCTTCCAGTATTGTGATTGGTCCTTTAGGGAGGGAGAGAGGGGTAAAGTTAACACTGAATCTGTCGGCCAGTATGTTGGCAATATCTGTTGGCTCAGTATAGCAGGTACCATTATGCAGTAACTCAGAGCAAATCTGGGTATTATTGTGGAGGTTCTAGATATGGCTATAGAAGGCTTTGTGATTGTTTTTAGTGTCTGTCATAATTCTGCCTTCATAGCTGACTTTAGAGGATTTGATGAGGGATCTCAACTTTTTGTTGAGGCTAATAAGGGAGTTTTTCCAGTCTTAGGACTTCTTTCTCTGCAACAGTTTCTTCCTTCTGTTGTAGAGTTTATTAATGGCAGGGAACCACAAGATTGGCTTCCTTTTTTTGGAGGAGAGCTTCTTGGTTCTGTTGGGTATGACTAGTTCCATGAATTTATGTACATGTTTGTACAGTGCATTAATGTATGATTTGGAAGTCATGGAGCTAATTTGCATTGGCATAGGTGCCGTAAAGTTAGCCACCTCAGTTTTTAGGAGACCAAAGTCAGCTTTGGAGAAGTTTTTCAAGGTGGTTACCTTTGCAAGAGGTGTGGGTAAGATGTGGATTTCCATGATGATAAGTTTATTGTCATATCTGACCAGGGAGGAATTGACTATTGGTGTAGATCAACGGTCATCCATCCTTGTAGTAACCAGGTCAAGGATGCTGCTTCCTCTAGTTGGGGTCAGAATGAGCTGGTCCAGGGCATTGGAATTGATGAATTCCAGGAAGTGTTGGGCCAGTATATTGGTGCTTGAGTAGTTTTCTGAGTTGATGGAGGGATAGTTGAAGTCTCCTAGTATGAGAGTGTTGGGCTGGACCTTGATAGATTCCAGGGTGGTTAGGAATGTGGAGTGAGAGTCTAGGGACATGGTTGGGGACCTATAGCAGGCTGTGACCTGGATCACCCATTTACCCAATGTTTGTTGTACCTGAAGTATCTCAGATCCATTATGCTGGGCTACTAGTCTGGAGGTGTGCATATCCTTTATGAATATGGAGACACCACTGCCTTTGGAGCTTCGGTTCATGTCTTGGGGCCGAAAGGTGTGGAATGAGTTACAGCCTGGTAGCACAGGGGTGCTTTCTGTCGCTTTAAATCAGGTCTCCATTACAGCACAGATGTCGATGTTCTCCATTTTGAGGAGTGCTTTGAGTGAGTGCATCTTGAGATTTAGACTTCTAGCGTTGAGCAGCATGACCCTCAGATTGCATTTATTTAAAGCTGTTACAGTTTTAATTTGGTCTTGGGAATACTGTCTAAAAAAGACACTGTAGGGGTGGCAAGAGCCTTAGCCAGTACCTGGAAAACCAGGGGTGACAGATGCAGGCCATCTCTAGCAAAGCATTGAGGTATATCACTCATGTCATCCCAAGCAGACAGATACTCGATCCCCTTAGAATGACACCAGAAACTTAGCCAATTGTTGAAGTCAATTATTTTCTGTTTATACTGCGGTATCATTCTGAGTGATGGTAGGATACTGCTCAGGGCTAATGTCATACCTGCCTGGGCCACATAATCCAAGAGCTCCACCATGTCTCTTTTCATGTAGTCCAGGGAGGTGCATCCCAGGTCATTCACACCCACATGGACAATGACAGAATCATACTTGTGCTTGTTGTGGAGTGACCTGTAATGACTTTGTTCTACTCTGTAGTACCCATCTACCTTTGTGTCTTTGTTAATCATTTTTATATGCTTTGAAAAGCTTGAAATGTAATCTTTTTTAATTTTCTTATCTAGTCCTAGTTGTCATGAATATTTATAGTGGTTATATCAGGGCATAAAAGTTACATGTTATATTTGCCAGCAATTTGTTTCACATTAGGTGAATACTCGATATGTGCATGTCAGTAAATATTTGGGGGTGAGCATCACGTCATCACTTAGTTTGGTGAAAAATGAAATTGTAATCAGTGCACCAAAATCTTACTTTTTTTGGGGGGGGCAGTTGTGTGTTAATAACCTTTTAGATCAGGTGTACTTTCTGAAGTGATAAATGTTCAGAAAAGACTGCTTACCTTCCAGAATGGTATAACTACCTTTACAGTACATAACTCTGTCAGGAAAACCTGAATCAAATTTGCGCAGCAGGAAAGCTAAAAGATCAGTGCTATCTGATGCTTACATTTCTTGTCTGTCTTTCCTTCAGAAAAGCTAAAAGTTCTTGCAATATCTACTACATGGGAAAGTTCAGTGCTGGAAAGATGACCTATAACATCACAGTACTTGTATGCTACAAAACACTTAAAAACAGAAATAATTATGTATACAAATGTATGTAGTATTTTGCAAGATTCATTATATTGCATACTGTCTGGCATCAATAAACCATGTTTGGTTTTGGGTTCTGCTGGGTTTACTCATGCCTGACCTATGGGGTTTAATCTTGAGTCAGTCCTGCATAATTCACATTCACTCTTTTTTTTTTTTTTTGCTAAAGTATAGCACATTGTTTCAGTGAATAATACAAATAAAATATATGCTGCATTGTGATAGGATATATGACCCTAGGGTAATGATAACTAGCATTCACTTTAGAAGTCAATACACAAGTGTAAAATGTCCAAGCACGATGTATCTACCACAACAAAGATGCTAATTTGTAGTGTATCAATCACAAAGCGGTCTGATAGTAATTAATATACCAAACTGTACTCTAAATGAATGCATAGCTCTCAACTGTCCAGATTTTCACAGAATGTCCAGATTTTTGCCTCATATTTTTAGTCTATTTCTCAAAAAATTGTGGTTTTCTGGCAAATCACTGGGATGATCTGAGAACTGAAGTCACTAAATAATGACATAAATCTGAGTTTCAGACTTCAAACCCTTCAGAAAATGCATGTTAACACAAATCATGGTACGACTTTCTAAGTTTATATGAGTAATATTTAAAATCTGTTCCTATTTTTGGGCTGTTGTCCTTCCATTTTGTCAGACTTTGTCCTGATTTCTTGCACTAAGAGTTTGAAAGGTATGATTTGTAGATATAATATTATTCAAACCTTAAGATTTTAGAATAAGTATTAAGTCTATGATCGATTTTTGAAGTCTGTTGACATTCTCAACAACAGGCAAATTAATCTGCAAAGTTAAGAAAGCCATGAGCACTGAACTTTGTTGGCTGTCTACTATATATTTGGGAAAGAGGTATAAAGCTGTCACACTATATTTATAAGTTTTTAACAACAGTGAATTTGAAGTAAAACAAAAGTGAAAACTATATTGACCATATGTGAGTTTAATTTTAATAAAATTTCAAAAGATATATATACTGATTCACCAGCCAGATTTCTGTTTAGATTATTTTTTGGGATGTTGATAATTTTTCCTGTCATTTTGCATCACTCCTCACCTCCAAAAAATAATAATTACGATGAAACATGTTAGTATTTAGCACAGTACAAAACAATTCACTTGGATGTTACAGACTTTAACTATATAACATCAAACTGGGCATGGTAAATTATTTCTATACATAATTCACTAAGGCAGTAACCACGCAGCACATCAGTATTGGTACAACTAGCATCAAATAAAATCATGACTTTAAAAGGAAAGTGAAAATGCTAAATGATCCAACAAAGATGCATCTTTTCATTTCCCTAACTGTGTTTATCATTTCCTCTTAGAAGAGCGAAGTGAAGAGTTTGCCACTGTCATGAATACCTTCATGTTAATGCCTTGCATGTTCACATGACATTAATTTTGTTGACAGGTAGACATTCTAACTCTGTATTTAAACAAAAGGTAGGAAGTATTTTGAATTACACAAAAAAACGAATTTAAAAGGACTCTGCTTTGCACATATCTTCTGTCTGTATCCTTACCCTTAGCTTTAAACCTTTTTTAGGCTCCAGCGACATGAATCATGTTAAGCTGAGCATGGTACAGCTGGGGATGTGTGCTTAAAAGGTCACAGGCTAGGTCATGACCTAAGAATCAAAACAGAAAGATTCATGGTGACTTTTCATTTAGCGCTGGGAGAAATGTTAACACAATGCAACATGTCTATAGCTATTCTTAGGAGCATGGCATATTAAGTTGTTACCTAGTGAGGGTCCAGAATTTGAGCCTACAGGCACTAACTAGTCTTCTGTTAACAAGTGTAGCACTTCAATACCATATTGAGGCTGTATGATATCGCTTTTATTATATGGTAATGTTATTTATAGTGGGTCTGTCAGTTTTATTGTAATGGCTTGTTGAGATTTTGTGACCACTTAACTTCAAGCTAGAATACTTTTTCCCCTCTGGCTTCCATTACAGTGCTATATATCTTTCCCACTGTACTGCACATGCACTCTGTAGGAGCTGAGCCTCAGATTTTAAGTTCTGAGAGAGACCAATGCACATTTTATCAGCAGTGGGGGTTGCAGTACCAGCAACTGGGAACAAAGTGGACATGCTCACTTAAAACATGCAAGTGTGTTCTTCCTAGACTATGCTTGCTATATGCAAGCAGTCACAGGGACCCACTAATGGATGAAAGTTCTGCCTTTTCCCCGACAGCCTTTCTATTTTGATGTATGACTCCCCCTTGCATTTTAGCAGTTTCTATTTATTTTCTGTATCATAACTATTTGGCCACCTCCACCCCAACATAGTATGGTATATCCCCTGCCAGGACCATTGTAGCAGTAGCACACATAAGTCATTAAGGTGAGACAACTGGGTAGCACATGGCAATCAGTAAGGTGTGACAGCTGAGAAGCTTACTCCCTGATCCTTGGAGCTGTCCCTACAATGCAGTGTATATTCCTACACATCCTGACTGCTGAAGTTTTGTCTGTATTTCATTATTCTGCAATACTCTGTAGTTGTATTACTCTATCCATTTCAGCACCGTGGTCTCTCTCAGTATAACATAAATTATGCTTATTGTGCTGTTATGAGACTTGTGGCACAGGGGTATGCTAATTAGGTAATTTAGTGAGATGTTCTCTGATTCACACTGGTAATACAATGTACTGTCAGCCATCTTCTATGCTATAAAGACCAGTCTGTCTCACCCACATCGACTGCAACCTATTAAAGTGTGCACAGCTTTGTAGCTGGTTCATGCTACCACACATTTGCATGACATTGTGTTACTCTGCTGTCCGTTGTGACTGTACTTGGATATGTAGATCTCATGCAGTGTGAGTGCCTATAAGGAATGGTCATGCAGTTGTAACTCTGGCCTGCACTACTGACCACGTACATCATGCTGCTATAGATGGACATCATGTTAATCTGCTGGCCATTAATACATGTCGCATGGTATCTAAGATGTGCAGAATCTTGGCTCAGCTGTAATTTTCAATCCTGACTTGACCTGAAGAGTCGACATGGTCACTGCAGGATCTAAGTGTCACAAGTATAGTGCAGCAGGGAAAGTAAAATCTTTATTCACTAATTGTGCATGCAGTACAGGGACTGCCTGCTTGTGCACAATTATGGACATTGTACATGGTTAATGCTTGGCATTCGCTTGTCAGAGCAGTGAGTGATATCATGGGCATCACTCACTCTGGTGAACAGTGCTGACATAAATATAATTATCCAAAAAGGCACCATTCTGGCTTTCTTCAACAATGGGAATAAGAGTTCAAGGACACCCAACCAGACTATTACATTAAGGATTAATTTCTACTGAGTCATGATAAAGAAGGCCTTAATGCATAGGTATAGGATATTTTTGATGTCTGTGGATTATGGAAATGACATAAGACAGACATATAAAATAACCTTCTTATTCTGTTTGGCGGTGATATAGTGATGAATAGAGAAGAAACCAGTGTCACTATATCAAGGCTGGCTGTTGAATTTAGTAGTGAGGTGGAAGGCATTAAAATTATGAAAAATAATTGGAAAGTACTAAATAATAATGCTTCTGGTGGCTGAGGTGAGAGGGGAAGGGATCTATAGCACTTAGTCGAATGGCTAAATGGCTATTCAGCAAAGCTGCTCTTTATCAAACAGAAAATTTTAAGTACGGCAAACAAGTGGTTGGCCAACTGAGCGACTGCAAAAAAAAAAAAAATAGGGGAGAAGGGCAATTTCCAGATGGTGGCTAACTGTTGGTTTGCCCCACTTAAAATATGACATTTGATGAAGAACAGCTTTGTTAAATAGGTGTTCAATGAATGGTTATTTGCTGTATAGTCATTTGACGAAATAATATAGATTCTAAAGGAAGCACCTATGTTTTTCATCAAAAGGGTGGAAGTTTACAAGGTTTATTAGAAAAGTAGAAAAACTGCACTACTACATATACCAGTATGTATATTAATAAGGATAAAAGAACATACCCTTTTTGGTTTTGCAAAGCATGCGGATATGTAGCTGGTAGCCCCTATTTCTTGGATTGTAGCACAGGCAGAACAAATTTAAAAGATGCAAAGAAGGATATTGTCAGAAAATGCAGTTTATGCTACTTTGTGCAATACTGGGTTCTTCATTCTGTGTTGGAAAGACAAATACAAAGTTGTAATAATGAATAATGAGCCCTCTTTAATGAATAATAAAAAGGAGGAATATAATTCATTATACACATGATCCATCTGTTACGTAAAATTAAAAAAAAAAATCATTCTTTTTCTTGTATACAGTGAAATCTTGCATTAGAGGAGGATCTAGAAATTAACTTTTAAAAAAGAACTATATGTGTAGATACAGTTAGCAGCTAATATACCCCATGGCGTCAGTGAGGTAATTAGTAAAAGCTACAGTTAACAAATGAATATATTGTTAGATAATGTCTTATCATACCTTACTACCCAACAGGCCTGGTGTAGACAGCTGTGTTCAAATGTATCAGGGGTATATGCACCTTGGACAGGTTCAGATTAGGAAGCCAAATATACTGATGGAATTGACTGGGGCTATTAAAAACTGTGAAATAAAATGTAGAGGTGTAGGTCACTCCACTAAAAGAATGAGAATTCAGTGCTGAATAGAGATAATGGAGTCACCATCTTTCTTCAGAAGATGAAACTGAAAAAGAATGAAGTGTAAAAGTTTAGAGTGGGATAGTGGAAAGATGTTAAGGAGGTATGAAGTGGGAGTTTGTTTGCGTAAAGAGTTGATAATTATTGAAAGGTGCACAAGTATTTGCATAAGAGGAAGATGGATGATGGTACATAGCGAGTTTGAAAATTATGCTCAACTAAGGAAGAGGGAGAGCACTTAGGCCTAAGGAAGGCAGACACTTAGGCCTAAGGAAGGCACACACTTAGGCCTAGGCCTAAGGAAGGCACACACTTAGGCCTAAGGAAGGCAGACACTTAGGCCTAAGGAAGGCACAGAAGGATTTTTCTCTAACTTCTGTAATGAGTGAAATAAGAAGGAGATGGAGGAGAATGTGAAGATTATAGGGGAGATCTGACTGTCAGTTTGCAAGCCGTTCAAGAAGCACAGGCATCTAATAACTACTTCTATACCAGTTACAGTGCACATTTTCTGTACTTCAGTCTTGCGTTCATTAACTTTACTAACTACTGCTGATGATTTTACATATTTTGAAAGGTGTACCTGCATCTGCATACATCTGCAAAACTGTACACACATGCAATATTTTGTAAATATTTCTAATGTTAGGTTTTACTTGTAACTGTCTTATCACATTATGGTCTGGGTTATGGCCGTTAGATAGATAGATACACACAGGGCTGGTGTTAGCATTCTGGGGGTCCCCAGCAAATGTCTATTTTGGGGCCCCTAGGCACTTCCAGTCTAAGTATCACCCTATCATTGCCACCCTTCCTAAGCAACCTTTTATGTTCATGCTACAAACTTTTAGGTGTAGTATACATGGACTTACCTGTAACTACAATGCTCATACATTACAATAAGATTATGTACCACATTATGTTGGCCCATCTTACAAAGGGACATTTATAGTTTCTGGCATTCAGTTCCAACAATAATAAATTACAACTCTATGTACAGATATGGAATTCGATGAAATGGAGCACTAGGACTAATGTCTCAGCCTCTCCCCCCACACACACACACATCCTCCAGTCCTACACTTTGTTTCCCCTCATCTTGGGCTCCCCATACTATGCATGTTACTTTTTTATACCTTTTCTCTCATTTTGCCTTATTCCTCAGCTTTTTCAATACACAATAACTTTCTATATGCTCTGAATTGCATTTTTTACACAGTCTTTTCATCCAAAGATGTCTTGAACCCAAATTTGATTAAGGAAAGAAATTCATACCTCAAATAAACCAGGGCCCAAGAAGCCATTGGGTTATAGATGCTCTGGGGTACATTGTAGAGCATTTTATTCCAGCATTTGAATCCAATTGTGGCTTAAACAAAAATTATGAGTAACAAAAACATTTCAGTCTTGTTTTATTTTTCTTTCAAGGAAGACATAAATTGTACCCAAGCTTCAAAAGTGACAAAATAGTAGCTCACAATAAATTAACAAGCCAGTTGTTGTGGGAGTACAGACGTCCTTTCTGAGAATACTGCCTACCTCCCTAACCCCCCTAAAAAAAAGATGGTCATTGCCTATGCAACCCTCTGGTGTTAGACTGGGATGAAAGCCAAGGTTCAAATTGCCACAGTCATGTATTTCAAGTGCCTGCTGATATACATATACATAGTATGCCTTCTCACTCCTTACCCCTAACACTCAAAGGCAGCCACCTACATACTTGCCTGATGTGTGATTGTGAGGAAGTGGAAAAAAATAATGATTACAATGATGCATTGTACTTTGTTGTTCCTAGACAGTACACTGCCCCTACACAAGCTATAATAACCTTATTTGTACATCTCTGAGGTCTGTTAGAAAAATAAAAGAAAAACAATGACCACACTGTCCTCAGCCCAAACACAAGCTATAATGACCTCCTTGCACACCTCTAAGGTTTGACTGTAATGAATATTAAAGAAGTAATATCCACACAATCCCTACTCCTGCATGTAACCTACAGTAACTTTCTGTACACACACACATCTGAGCAGGGCTGGTTTTAGAATGGGTGCGGCTGAGTGCAGAGACGACTATCAGCTTTATCCTACCAGGGTCATACCACACCCCTGTTCAGGTTAAGCAGCATAATCAGACAATTAATATATCTTTTCCTCCTAATTTTTTTCCTAACCAGTAACAGCTTTTGTGGAGCCCCCACACAGTCCAAGATGATTAAGGGAGCTCCCTGAATCCATTTATACAGTCTGGGGAGTGGGGGCCACCAGACTCCTAGAAGAATTAAGTGTCTGACTGTTCCATGATATAGCTTAAGCCTTACCTCTGAAATATAATTACTTGTTAGCTGCATTTTTACTGATACCCAGAAGAATAATGTGTCCTGGCATTACTGGTTGTATGAAAAGATAAAAGTCAGTGATATTTTCATACACACACACACACGCACACACACACACACACACACACACACACACACACACACACACACACACACACACACACAAGCATAAGCCATAGCACTACTAGTCTGTACCTATTTTAAGAAATGGCAATGGTACCGCTACACCTAATTGGTGACTGTTGTTTAGCAGTCATCAAACAGCAGCAGGATAAGTATTTTTATTTACCCCATTGAAGAGTAATGCATACCTGTCATTGTCCCTGATTTCACAGATTTTTCCTGATTTTGCTCATAATTTTGCTGTGTCCTTTGTAAAAAGTTTGATTTGCTGATAAACCATTCAAGATTACAGACAGTCAGTAAACTCAGACAATTTTATATTTCTTATTGTCAAAGAAATGCAAGCTGATGCAAAAGGTGTTATTCTATTAGCTTTATTTTACTAAATTAGAGTAATATTTAAAAATGTAATAATGATTTTGAGCCTTTATTCTGCTATTATTTTTGGCATTGCACTGAATTCTTCGGAAAAGAGCATGAGAGTTGCAATATTTGGTGCTCTGCCACTGTTTATAAAACTCCCTGAAAAAGAAAACCAAACTTGAAGATCAGAAGCATCAGCTCTTCTTAAAATTCAGGGTTTACACTCAGATCAGTGTCTCTGGGCTGCTGATCTCTCTAGTGCTTACCTTGCTCATGTTCGTTATCAGCTTTACCCTAACAGGGTGATATCACTCCTATCACCGCCCTGTTAGGTTTAGAGTGCAGTCAGGAAACTAATACATTCTCCTCCTCCTTTTCCATAACCAGCAGCAGATTTTGTAGGGCCCTCACACACAGTAAAGGATGATAAGGGCCCTCTCCCCACATCCACAGTATTTCAGGTACCTAAAGCTGATTATATTGTTAGTTTTAGTGGAGAGAATGCCAACCAGCAGGGTTTAACTAAGCCAGGGGCACTGTTTCAGTGGTAAAATATTTAATGGAATTGTGAAGCCTATCACTTGCTAAAACACTTTTACTGTAGCCAACCTGGTTTATTAAGATACAAAATTGTTGTAATAGCTTTTGTTGGTTTGGCAAACATGTTACAAACTATCAAGATAAGATAACTTACTGTGGTAAGGGGCCCCTCAGGAACAGGGGGCTCCCAGCAACCGCAGGGTTTGCAGGTGCCTAAAGCTTGCAGTTGCTATATATATATATATATATATATATATATATATATATATATATATATATCTGTGTGTGTGTGTGTGTGTACACACATGTGCGCGCACGCACACACACACACGCACACACACACACACACACACACACACACACACACACACACACACACACACACACACACACAAACAAGCGCACACACACATGCATACGCGCGCGCACACACACACACACACACACACACACACACACACACACACACACACACACACACACACACACACACACACACACACACAGGAAAACACATATATAGTGTGTGTGCATGTGTGTGTGTGTTTGTGTGTGTGTTTGTGTGTGTGTCTGTGTGTGTGTGTGTGTGTGTGTGTGTGTGTGTATGTGTGTGTGTGTGTATATATACATACGTATATAAATATATATCAACTGCAAGAAAAAAACAGACAAGCTAGAGTTTTCACTGTGTGATACCTTAAACCTCCTGTAGTGGAGGCCCATAGGATATATGCAAATGACCCCTTAAGGACATCAAGTATTTCAGCAAAATGGCTTCTGAATGTCCATGACTTATTTTACTTTTCAAGTCTTTGTGGCTATATTCAGGTCGATAAAGCCAAACCCCCACCAGAATGCTCTATGTATGTTCCAATTTAATCCTGGAAGAAAGCCATTTACTTCGGGGACTGGTTAATAATAAAGATTTACATGTTATGAAACCTGACAAAGGCTGGGGGTGGGGGTGGCAGTGGTGGTGATGAACAGTATAGATTATTCTTGCCAGATGCTTACTTTACTCAATAATACATCACAATATTTAAGATGAAGAATGCGATAAATATTGCCTATGGGAGAATTGATCATCTACTTTATGATTCGTTAATGCATCATACTATAACCCAAGAGTTATTCACCTTTTTTAGTGTAGATGAGCTGATAATATGTATCATATCTGGTATCTGTAAGGTACATAAGAGTGTATTATAACCACCATTAAGACCTATAGTGTCTGCTTCAGGGTCAAAAACACATCACCTGACCACATATATAGACACAACATTAAAATGTTTTTATGAAAAATTTCATTATATAATAAAAGACTCTTGGGCATTTTGGGGAACATTAAACAGGAGTACTATGATTCCAATATTATTTTTGACACAATTGATGCAATAGATTTAATTTTGGTTATTCCTCATTATGAAGGCTTGTTGTGGTTTGATGAAGTATTCGGTCAATGAAAGTTTCTGGAAATAGTCCTTAACAATTCCATCTTTAATGAAGGTGAATATTATTGGCAGTTCAGTAGTGTAGCCATAGGGGCTGCCTGTGCCACCTTGTTCACAAATCTTATAATGTTGTACTATGAGAAACAATGCATATATAGCTCCCCTTTTTCATACATGTTTGGGTTATACCAGCAGTACTTGGATGATATTTTTTATTATGTGGCAAGGAACCCTAGGTGGTAAGCATGCGTATTTAGATTATATTCAAAATACTGTGCCATTTTTAAGTTTCCCTATAATATTTCAACTACTGGTATTAATTACCTTGATGTGTCCCTGGAGAACATTTTTGAGGTAAGGAAATTTAAGTTTAATATTTTTCATAACCCTACCTTCTCCAGTACACATTTGCAGTATAATAATAATCACCAGCCCTATCAGAGGAAATGCTTAATTAAGGGTTAATGTGTTACCTTAGCAACATTAGTGTCAGTGGATGACCTCTTGATGCATGACATGGAGGACATACTGTCTATGCTTACTAAATGAGGTTGCCCATTAGACTTAGTTAATGACACCAAGGAACAAGTTCTTAAAGACAGAGACAGTAGGTATAGACCCCGGTTAAGGGAATGGTCATCTAGAGATGGACCTTTGGAGGGCTCTTCACATAATAATAATAATAATATTAACAAGACCATAGTCTTAAAATATAGCCCATAGATTTTTATTGTTAGACGTATAATGGAACAGAATTGGAAAATATTTTCCTGGTATGATGGCAACACTTAAGGATAGATGATGAGTTACTTTTATTTATAAAAGGAGCATGAATATAAAGGAGAAATATAAAAGAGAAATTGGAGGTAGTGCAAAAATCTACCAATACTACTGTGTGGTATGTGTTTGCAATGCCCATCTGTACATATTGGACTTGAATTAAAAGTCAGGGGTTTAGAGTGCAATTTTAGGTGCACAAAGAAATTTAATTGTGGCAGTGTAGGCCTTGTATATCTAGCCTACTGTTACCCCTGTCAACATTTTTATGCAGGTAATGTGGAGCATACTTTGTACAAATGTATCTAGTAACATTGTTATAACATAAAAAAGCTAATGAGAACAGTGCTCTGTATAAAAATACTACAATGTGTAAGGAATGTAAAAGTTTCCTGTTTGTAATACTAGAGCATGTTAGTTTATATATATATATATATATATATATATATATATATATATATATATATATATGAAAAACTAATATAGGTGTTTAGCATATCTGTATAGAGGTGGTATAGTACTTTTAATATGTTGTTAAATTTTATTGGATGTAACTTGGTCATGTGATGTATTAGATGTTGACAATCCAAGGGGTTGCTTAAGCATTTAAATTAAGTGTGACCAGTTTGTCAATAATGTCAGAGTGGGAGATAGCGTGAAGAGCCTTAGATAATTGACAGTAAGCCATGTTCATGGAGTTACTCTCATATAGTGCTTCTGGAACTCATTCAGAGATGTCATCCAGGCTTCACAGGCATGAGTCACCTTTCACAAAACCAAATTGTTTATGGTCAAGGGGGTGTAGTTTTCCTATGTCCCTTTGTATAGGTTCTAGGTGATATGTTCCAATGGAAATTGTGCTGGTGAGGCTGAAAGGGCTATAGTTACCAGGATTCGTGCTGGGACCTCCCTTTTCAGGGGAATTACTAAGGCTATTCTGCAAGCTTCTGTTATATATTGATTGGATAGGCTATTAATTTATGGAGGAGGTTTGAAAGGGGTTGTTTAATGCTGACTGTGAAGGCAGAGCAGCTCAGGATGCCATCAAGACCTTAAGAGATGTGTTTTTGTTCTTGGAGTGTGGGTTTAGTATCTCTTCAAATGTGATTATTGGGGGATATGGATGGATAGCTTGTATTTGGAAGTTTTAATGTGATAGATAAGTTTGATTTTAATTTATCAGTAAAGGCAATGCTACATCTGCAGGGCTTCATTCTGTAATGTCACTGTGACACCCACGTCCTGGCCCAGCAATCATGGAGTCTCAATCCTCACCACTAACACCAGTGAGAGGTGTCTCATATAGGAGGAAAGGATAACAAATGCACACAGTAAAGTGTAATTTCCCTTAAGAGCACACAGAGATCACAGTCAGTCCGGGGCTGGTCGCTCCCTTGCTCTCCAGGTCCCCAGTAAGACTCCCCACTGACACAGCTATAGGGTTCAGATCTCAGCCTAGTGGGCAAGCTAAAACCTCCAGTACCTTCTCTGTCCAACCAGTGCTTCATGTCCCTGCCCAAGTAACTGACACACACACACACACACACACACACACACACACACACACACACACACACACACACACACACACACTCACACACACACACACACACACACACACACACACACACACACACACACACACACACACACACACACACACACTTTGAGAAGAGTTTATACAACCACACAGACACTCCTGGGGAAGGCTGGCACAGGTTCTCCAGCTGTGCCTCTTTGTCCCAAATTATACGGTAGTATCAGCTGCCACCACCCACTAATATTTATCAGCTACACAAAGGCCCTTGAAAGGATGTCCAATTATTACTGTGCAATATTATTATCCAGTTGGTAGTACAGCCCAGGGCTAAAGCTATTAGAGTGGCTTTGTACAATTTTACCAGAGACATGCAAGTACTATAAAGAGCTTAAATTATCTCTACAAAAACAGCCACAGTTGAAAGGGTTTAAAAATATTTAACAACAAATAGTCAGAACACAAGGCAATACTTTTTACTACACAGTGCTAGTCAAGAGTTCAGAGATCACAGAAAAACACTTAAACTAATTCAGTAGTACAGTTCTGACATCACAGAAAAATGCTTAGTCTAATCGTTCTAGTTTCTAGCTATTTCTAAGAGAAAACACAAGTCTAAGATAAACTTACATATAGAGAAAGACAGTGCTGATGAGTTGGATGGTCAAGACAAAAATGCTTAATGCTCTCTGATTCTCTCTGTTTTTAAAATTATATTTCTGGTTCACATTACATCATTCTTCACACTTTCCTGGGGTTCCCAGGCTAACAGGCTACATTCTTTAGTAAGCTCACACCAGGTCAGGACGAAAAGCCATTAAGGACATTGATGCATGCAAATTCTGGCCATTAACTCTAGCCTTAAAACAATAGCAATAATTCCTTCATCTAGACTGGCTGAAGACATGTTTTAACATCAAAGGGTCACAACATGTTTACTTGGTCAGTAGAGTGCACTGTTGTTACATTTTTTCCAGTTCCACATGTAACACTATTTTTACCATTTAAGACAACAAGCCTGTGGTTTACATTAATATTTACAGATGACAGAATTATCTCCAAAATTCTATCTGGCTAGGCTGGCAGCCTTCATCTATCTTCACCCAATCTTCACAGCCACCATAGATAATAATCCCAGTGCAATTCTGGATATTATTTCTGAGGTTCTTTATATAATTAAAATGTCTTATGCTTATCCTTTCCTGATGTAATCATTTTAATTCATAATTAGCTCTGCAGGATTTTATCTTGCTCCGGAGTTGTTTTGTTATACCTTTTGAGGGTGATCATAACATTCTGAGTTGTTGTTCTATTCTTTAGTGCTATGAGTTTTTCCCTTTTATGATATGGCTTGTTTAT
Organism: Protopterus annectens; assembly: GCF_019279795.1. Lineage (NCBI taxonomy): Eukaryota > Metazoa > Chordata > Ceratodontiformes > Protopteridae > Protopterus > Protopterus annectens. The sequence goes on from NC_056725.1 coordinate 1,479,885,822, forward strand.
AGATGAACTCTACCACATGAGTTTGTTTCCAAACTTGTCATTATATTTTTGGCAAATAGGATTGACCCTGTATGAAAAAGGTGAGATGAGTATATAAACTTTGGTATATGCAGCAGTAGTTGCTGTAGGATCATTGAGGGGTGGGAACTGTTAGACCATCTCATGTCATCATCAAAAATATGGAAACTGGCTTGGAAATATCTTAAAAGATGGTTGGGTTTGTTATTGACCTCTATTTGGACTGTATGTTGAATAATACAATGCTATGATTTGGTATGACCAGTAATGGTATGGCAGTGAGTGAGAAGCAGACAGCTGCTGTGTTTCTAAGGACATAATTGAGTATCTTAATAACTCCACTGATGGTGAGGGTGAGGGATTTTGCAATGATCAGATGAAGGAAGCATTGAGACTATTTATTTGTAGAGTTATCAGTGTGCCAGTTTATGGGAGATAGTTAAAGTCCCCTAGAAAGATGAAGCTTGGATTAATGGAGTGGGACTCTATTTTATTAAGATATGTTTACTGATTTGTGGGTATCATGACTGGGAATATGTATTAGTCCAGGATGTGGTATGAAGTCTTGTTTACTGATACTAGTATATGAAGGAGTTTGAGGTCATTGTCCTGGTCAATGTGTCTAGAGATGATGGTGTTTTGCACAAAGACAGACATGCCACCACCAGCATTTCTGTTATCTGTACTTGCAACCCAACATGAGTAGTAAGCAAGAGAACCCTAATAAGAGTGGAGTTTTGTCACTGTTTTGAAACCAGGTTAGGGAACCAACACAAATCACAATGTTTTTCCAGAGTTAAGAAGACCTAGAGGGAGAGCATTTTCTTATTTAGGCTCATAGCGTTAAGCAGCTCTATACTGATATTTGCCAGGTTGGTTGGTAGCCTGTGTAGACTGACATTGCCTAAAAAGGCAATATGGTGCCAGAGAAAGTATTTGCCTGCATACAAATGCCCTGATGGGAAAGGTTCAGTCCATGCTTGGTTAAACAGGTTGAAATGTCTTCCATCACCCTCCAGGCTGACATGTTTGATCTTCTGAGAATGATATGCATTACCAAGAAAGTTATTAAAATCAATCGCCTTTTCCTTATCTTGTGGCATCATTCTCAGTTGCAATAGGATACTGCTCAAGACTAGCTCCTCCCCAACCTTGGAAACATAATCAGAAAGCATCATTATAGCTATCTTCATGTAGTCTGAAAGGGTGCATTGCAACACATTCACTCCCACAAGAGTGACACCATGTCATATTCATACTTGGGATAGAGAAGTTAAGTGCCCTGGAGATGTGGTAAACTCTAGCACCTGAGAAGCAGCTGACTGTTACCCTGTCTTTGCTTAGCCTTGTAAGTGGCACATCAATGTGCTGAACTATGGAGTCACCTATAACAAGTACTTTACTATGTTAGTAGACTGATCCTGTAGCCTGAAGACCTTTACCAGACCTCTCTGATACCTGTTGTCTGTGGTGGTGCTGTTGCAAGAGGTTATATGTGGTATGGAATGGCTGTTATTATGTTGCTGTTGTTTTTTCTGTGCACACCTACAATGCCATGCTTAAGAGACCATTGTGTTTTTTGAACAAATTGTTGGGAACTGGCACCTCAGCATAGGAAGGTTTTAAGGTTGTTTTGCAGTGTCTAGGTGTGGTGCTAGTGATCAGTTTCTGATAGTAGTTTGCCACCAATTGTAATGAGTGTTTGCACCTCCCATACGTGTATTCATTCAGTGGTAACAGCAAATGGTTGTCAGTAAGCATCTGGCAGTTTACACATTGCCTCAAGGTTCCTTGTACTATAAGATTAGCAACAGATGAGGCAGCCACAAGCTGAGGATCATTATTTGATAGAGAAATGGCCTACAATACATTTTTACTGACTTAACATTACAGCTGAAACAAATATACAATATATTTCACTAGAAAAAATATATTTCTTTACTTTCCATCATATCTAATGTAAAACACCACAGTTTAGAGCAAATAAACCAATATGGACAAATTCAGCATTGAGCTGCACTGAAAGCCCTAATGGTCAAATAATAGTTTTTGGTAGAATATATTGATAAACATCTCATTGCTACTGTGTGAAAGTTTCACTATAAAATTGTACAGGAGGAGGTGAAATGAGATATGGCATTTTATACTTACATGCATTGGTTCATAGAAGAGAGTATTGGCTTGCAATGATTCTTTACTAATTTTTACTACATTAAAAATCCCATTTATAGCTCCTGTTTAACCCAGCCACTGGGGATGCACAAGCCAGTGCATTTCTTTGTACCGGTCCCAAGCCTGGATAAATGGGGAGGGTTGCATCAGGAAGGGCATCCGGTTTATAGTTTTCCCAAACCATACATGCAGGCAACAGTACAGATATACATACTGGATCAGTCGAGGCCCAGGTTAACAACGACTGCCACCAGTACTGTTGGCCAACAGGGTGCTGGCAGAAATTGAGCTACTGTTGGCCGAAGGAAGAGAAGAGGAGGAAGGCATGCCCCAAGGCAGGTAAAGGCTAGGACTGTGATAGTGAGGGTCAGAACTTTGAATGTTGGCAGTATGACTGGTATAGGGAGAGAGCTAGCTGATATGATGGACCGAAGGAAGGTTGGTATATTGTATGTGCAAGAGACCAGATGGAAAGGGAGCAAGGCTAGGTGTATCAGAGATGGGTTCAAATTGTTTTATCATGGTGTGGATGGTAGGAGAAATGGCGTAGACATTATCCTGAAGGAACAGTATGCTAAGAGTGTTTTGGAGGTGAAAAGAGTGTCAGACAGAGTGATGTTTATGAAGTTGGAAATTGATGGTGTAATGATGAATGTTGTTAGTGCATATGCTCCACAAGTTGGGTGTGCGATGGATGAGAAAGAAACATTTTGGAGTGAGTTGGATGAAATGGTGATGACTGTACCCAAGGGTGAGAGACTGGTGATTGGAGCAGATTTGAATGGGCATGTTGGTGAAGGGAAAAGAGGGGATGAGGAAGTGATGGGTAGGTATGGTGTTAAGCAAAGGAATGCAGAAGATCAGATGGTAGTGGATTTTGCGAAAAGGATGGACATGGCTGTGATGAATACGTATTTTAACTAGAGGGAGGAGCATAGGGTGACATACAATAGTGGAGGAAGATGCACACAGGGGGATTATATCTTATGTAGAAGGGCCAGTCTGAAGAAGACTGGAGACTGTAAAGTGGTGGCAGGGGAAAGTTTAGTTAGGCAGTATATGATGGTGGTTTGTAGGGTGACATTGGTGATCAAGAAGAGGAGGATGAGTGTGAGGGCAGCACCAAGGATCAAATGGTGGAAATTGAAAAAGAGTAATTGTGAGATAATGTTCAGGGAAGAGTTAAGACAGGCACTGGGTGGCAGTGAAGAGTTACCGAATAGCTGGGTAACTAAAGAAGAGCTAGTAAGAGAGATGGCTAGAAAGGTGCTTGGTGTTACATCTGGAAAGAGGAAGGAGGACAAGGATACCTGGTGGTGGAATGAAGGCATACAGGAGAGTACACAGAGAAAGAGGTTGTCAAAGAAGAAGTGGGCTTGTCAGAGAGATGAAGAAAGTAGACAAGAGTATAAGGAGATGAGGTGCATGGCAAAGAGAGAGGTGGCAAAGGCTAAGGATAAGGCATATGCAGAGTTGTATAAAAGGTTGGACACTAAGGAGGGAGAAAAGGACCTGTACTGACTGGCTAGACAGAGGGACCGAGCTAGTAAAGATGTGCAGCAGGTAAGGGTGATAAAGGATAATGAGGGAAACGTACTCACAAGTGAGGAGAGTGTGTTGAGCAGATGGAAAGAGTACTTTGAGGGGCTGATGAATGAAGAGAATGAGAGGGAGAGAAGGTTGAATGATGTGCGGATAGTGAATCATGAAGTGCAGTGGATTAGCAAGGAGGAAGTAAGGATAGCTATGAAGAGGATGAAGAATGGAAAGGCTGTTGGTCCAGATGACATACCTGTGGAAGCATGGAGGTGTTTAGGTGAAATGGCAGTGGAGTTTTTAACTAGATTATTTAATGAATTCTTGGAAAGTGAGAGGATGCCTGAGGAATGGAGAAAAAAGTGTTTTTGTACCAATTTTTAAGAATAAGGGTGATGTGCAGAGCTGTAGTAACTACAGAGGGATTAAATTGATCAGCCACAGCATGAAGTTATGGGAAAGAGTAGTGGAAGCTAGGTTAAGAAGAGAGGTGATGATTAGTGATCAGCAGTATGGTTTCATGCCAGGAAAGAATACTACAGATGCGATGTTTGCTCTGAGAGTGTTGATGGAGAAGTACAGAGAATGTCAGAAGGAGTTGCATTGTGTCTTTGTGGATTTAGAGAAAGCATATGACAGGGTGCCTATAGAGGAGTTGCAGTATTGTATGAGGAAGTTGGGAGTGTCAGAGAAGTATGGAAGAGTGATACAGGATATGTACAAGGGTAGTGTGACAGCGGTGAGGTCTGCGGTTGGAGTGACAGATGCGTTTAAGGTGGAGGTGGGATTACATCAAGGATCAGCTCTGAGCCCTTTCTTACTTGCAATGGTGATGGACAGGTTGACAGGCGAGATCAGACAGGAGACCCCATGGACTATGATGTTTGCAGATGACATTGTGATCTGTAGTGAGAGTAGGGAACAGGTGGAGGAGACCCTGGAGAGGTGGAGATATGCTCTAGAGAGAAGAGGAATGAAGGTCAGCAGGACTAAGACAGAATATATGTGTATGAATGAGAGGGAGGATAGAGGAATGGTGAGGATGCAGGGAGTAGAGGTGGCAAAGGTGGATGAGTTTAAATACTTGGGATCAACAGTTCAGAGTAATGGTGAGTGTGGGAGAGAGGTGAAGAAGAGAGTACAGGCAGGATGGAGTGGGTGGAGAAGAGTGTCAGGAGTGATTTGTGACAGACGAGTACCAGTAAGAGTGAAAGGGAAGGTCTACAAGAGGGTAGTGAGACCAGCTATGTTATATGGGTTGGAGACAGTGGCACTGACAAAAAGGCAGGAGTCAGAGCTTGACGTAGCAGAGTTGAAGATGTTAAGATTTGTACTGGGTGTGACGAGGATGGACAGGATTAGGAATAAGTATATTAGAGGGTCAGCCCAGGTTGAAAGGTTTGGAGACAAAGCCAGAGTGGCAAGATTACGTTGGTTTGGACATGTGCTGAGGATGAATGCAGAGTATATTGAGAAAAAGATGCTAAGGATGAAGCTACCAGGTAACAGGAAAAGAGGAACGCCTAAGATAAGGTTTATGGATGTGGTGTGAGAGGACATGCAGGTGGTTGGTGTGACAGAGCAAAATGCAGAGGACAGGAAGAAATGGAAACAGTTGATCTGCTGTGGCAACCCCAAATGAGAGCAGCCAAAAGAAGAAGAAGAAGATAGCTCCTGTTTAGGGAAGTGATTTTGTCAGTTTAAAGTCATATGTAAAAGAACATTACAGGAAGATATGGCTATCTCCACACCCTTATTCTTGTAATGATCAGCTAAGTACATTATGACGTTCATGGTCATGAGTTATTATATTTAGACATTTTAAGTAATATTTTGTACTGCTGCATGCATATCATTCTACATTGTTAGATACCACTAGTAATCTTATGCATCCATTTGTGTGTTTATTGCCATGCAGCTTGTAGCAAACACAAGCGTTTCATACTTCTTAGTGGTTGTTAACAAAGCTATAGTAAAATATTTAACAGACCTTGAAACCACTTTATACAAATTATTTACTAATGGACAGTACCCATCACTTTCACCAGACCTGTTTCCCTGTGGTCCAAAGGGAAGTTCTTTTGTGATACATAAGTTGCCCAGTCTTCACTGGTAGCATCAAACATCCTAATATACTTATGCTGCTGCATTATTTTTTAAACTGCATTTGCAGTGTATAAAATACAAGATTTAATTCCATACAGTTGATGCTATGAATGCTCCTTAAATACTGTGCTGTTTCAATTCTCAAAAGCTTTATGTGGTGAAAAGAATCTGATTTGCTTAAACAGTATGAAGACTGAAAACTTGTTGGAGATGTTTACTGGAAGTTTAGTGAACTCAGACAGATATTGTGGTAAGGAAAATTTCAGTATATCTACAGTCTAAAATCCAGTAGGAATTACCTCATGAACATAACAGGCATGATTTAAAAATGTAACCTGTTGAGTCAACAGTATAGTTACTGTTGCACAACCAATCAAAAGTCATATTTGTATATGTCATATTTGTATAATCCACAGGACTTGAATAAAGTCATAAAGGAGAAGACTGCCTGTTTCATACTGTTGAAAAGTGGCATTTGCTAATGCATGAGTGAAGCAATGCTTCTGAGCTAGATGAGTGCGTAAGATTTTGAGAAATGAGGAATTATGAGAAAGTTCCAAGCTGTGTACTTTCATTTTCTGTCTGAGGAAGGCAACACTTCCCCTTTGTATTTTGTCAGCATCGGAGGTGTTTCAGAAGGCTGCTACAGATGTAATAATGAGGCTAGATAGTGCTGTTACTACAGCTGATGCAAGAGACATGTCTGGATGAGTATTTTTTCTTGTGAATCACTATTTTTGTTTTTGTTCTAAGATAACTTGTGTAAGATAGACAAAAGTATTGCTCTCTTTATAACTGTTTCTACAAACATCTAAGATATGAACATGAGAACATATTTCTAATATTTACAGTGCACAAGTTTGTCATCCATGCTAGTTCAATCATGGCACTTGTATCAGGTTTCTTGCTTCATATCTGGACATAATTTGGTTAATGGTGTATTTTTTGGGCCACTGACCTACCTACACAAAACTGGACTTATACAATGACAAAATTATATTGTATTTGGATGTGTATGTGTGTGTGAACATGTGTATTGATATTGGAAATCATTAACTAACAATAACCATGATGTGGGTAGGTATCATGATGAACTTTTCTGAAATGTTTACAAGAAAGTTTCATATAATTTCAGACAAATTATCTATATTCCTAGGTAACACAAGCAGACTTACTTTACCCTTTGGATGGCCTATTTTTGCCATTCAGTCCTGAGCAAACATATGTTTCTCATTTTTCAGGTTATTAGATATGTGACTCATATTACTAATGTATTCTTGTGAAAATCATAATTATAAATACTTCCATAAAAAGTAATATTCATGTCGCTTTAAATGTATACATTTTAAAGCATGCATTAACAGCCACACATCTGACCTCATCATTAACATTAGCAAATGTCCCATTAATGAGACTTAGCAAAAATAACATAAATTATGATTATACAATAAATGCTTAAATCATACAAAATGGCAGTATTAGTAAACATTGATGAACAATGGTGGACAACACTTTAACAATTTATCTAGTGTATTCAAAAAATCATATTTTATATCCTTTTGGATTCTAATGTATGTCTAGTCACTCAAGGGAAATCATTGCACCACTTTGTACATCACCGATCTGAACATTTATTGAAAACAGCACTGTATTTTTGAGCATTTCAATGTTCCACTCTACCAAAAGAAACTTGAAAAGGTCCAATAATTCCTTACTAGAAAAAAAAATAGGGTCAAAGAATACTTTAGGAACTACCATTTTATTCCATTTCACTTAGGCGAATTAGAGGTAACCTCTACTTGCTACATGAAACAGTTTTTTGGTGTTATTTTGCATCAGAGTCAGTCTCTGGACTCTACAGCTAGTATGTGTTACTAGAGAAACTAGCAATAAAAATATATATGGATGACAGAAAAAATGACAGCTACATTACGAAGTGCTTCTGAGAGCTTCCAATTATAGATGTTAGTCATTAACATCCTTCACATTTAATTGTAATACTTAGCTAGCAACATATATATATATATATATATATATATATATATATATATATATATATATATATATATATATATATATCTTCTTAATCTATGTACACACACACACACACACACACACACACACACACACACACATATATATACGTGTGTGTGTGTGTGTGTGTGTGTGTGTGTGTGTGTGTGTGTATTTATTTATATTATATATCTATATCTATCTATGTATCTATCTATCTATATATATATATATATATATTATATATACATTTATATATGGGTGTATTAGTCATTATCGAATATACCTTGACAGTCAAATGTCTGAACCATTGAACAGTTCTTGAAAAAGACAAGTGAAATTCCATGTGAACTCACCTTGGTGTGTGCTGAGGAAACTAAGCCTACTATAAGACAAGGCAACTAACATTAAAGGATAAGATATCCTCTAAAAAGTATATAATAGCAAAAATGGGCCCATATATGTTCCATACTACATATAAAATGTGATAAGGTCCCTAAAGGGCAGCATTAGATTTATGATAAAGATCATATGCAATTTGTATCTCTAAAGAGCGACCAGAGACATACATTTTGGGAATGAAGTTCCTTACTTATAAACTATTTTATTTTCAGCATTTTCTTTTGTTATTATTATTTTCTCTTGACGGAGTTACCTTGTGATTTTGCAAATAGTCTGATTCAGAAGTATGCATGCATGCTGTTTTTTTCCCACATACATTTCATCCTAATACATATCCTGCTCAGTTATTCTACTTCGTAATGCACACATAAACCATCTCAATTATGTACCGTGTCCCTTCAGATATAGCAAACTTCTTTTGATATTTTTTTTTCTCCTTGCCTTGGTGACCATCAAAGTGTCCATGCTGTGCTATCCTATACATCATTACTGCAGGAGGTGAGAGGTGAACAGCAAAGAGTGTAGTCTTCACCCAAATGAAACCAGGGGATTTTCTTGTCTTTAAGACCCTTATCCCTCTGCACATGCCTGCAATTTCCCCAGGGTTCAGTGTGCAATAGGTGTTAGTGACGGTACATCTTTCATTTCTGTGGTTGACATGACACAAGACTGTCCTAACCCTTTCTTGAAGCCAGCATTGTCAAGTGTCAAGACATATGCCCTGCTCCCTCTCCCTGAAAAGAAACCAGCTGACAAAGCCTCGTCACTCCTCCCATTTAACCTCCAGTGGGCTTTTGAGCTGCTTTTCAAACTTGGGTCATTTAGGTCCTACTCAGAGGATTATCCTGCTGCACCAATGGAATTGATAAAAATATTCCAAACTTGCTGGAGAACATGAGAGCTTTCACTTGCATTCTTTCATGTAGGTAGGAATGTATTTAATTAAATGTATTTAGTTAGAAATCGTCCTAATGTTTTGGATGCTGCATGAGCCTCATTAGAACATGTATGTCAAATTGAAAAATAAAATGACAAGATATACATGGAGATATCTGTATCTAATTCTAGCTTAATTATAGAAAGTTTATCACATACTGCCAGATGTGTTGAGCATTTGGACTGAGTAACCCATCCTCACAGTGCTTTGTAATAATTTCTAGTATAAACAAACAATCTAACAAATTTAACCAAGTACGGAAAGGCCAAGTGTCTGGTCACACACACACACACACACACACACACACACACACACACACACACACACACACACACACACACACGTGCGCAATACAGATAAATATTTATCTCATGATGTTAATGCACATGGAGGACCTGAGGGTTACATGGTATCTAAGTAATAACTACTGCCAGGTTTGCAACCACATTCTGTTAGTGCTCTATTGTTTATGCCTCAGTAGCTTGTAAAAGGAACATGTCATTTCCCTATTTCCATAATTAATTTTGTTAAGCCATTTATAACCACAAAATTATAGTGATATTCTTGATCACAGCCCTTTTTGTTCCATGATTCTTTTTCAAATTATGATCGCAACACTTGTACTTCAAAATACGTTTTGACAGATCATGCTTGATTAGGGGGTTTGAAAGCTAAAAGGAAATTTGCCATTTTATTGGAATTCCCCCTTTAAATTTTGTGAAATATTACTTCCCAGCACACACACAGACAAAAAACATTTTCCAAATACAGTGGGCAGGAAGCCATGTGTAGCAACTGAAAGCATCAGATGTAATAATCCCTAATGTGTTATAACTAAAAGGCTCTGTTTTAATTTGGCAGTGGAACACATTAATGAAGTGTATGGGGGTGGCCCTAAGTCAGTTGAGTGTGTTATGTATGAGTCACCCTGGCTTAAGATGCTCATCTTTTCTATTATGGCCTGCTGGAAAACATAATCTGGGAAATAGTTGGATACTTCTCAGGAAGCATCCTGTAAATGTGATTCTGGGTTTTCCCTGACAACAGAATGGTACCAGAGAGAGAGGAAGAGAGAGAGAGAGAGAGAGAGAGATAGGGATACATTTATGGGATTAGTTTTGCAGGATAATTCACATTGTGTTTGAATAGCAAATAAAAAATACACACAGTGGGAATGGAGGAATGATCAGTAATCTACATGTGTGAGGTACAGAAGAAAAAAAGTAAAACTTTTGAAATGTCAGGAGCCACTGGAGTGAGTCCTGAAATAAACAGCCCGAATGGCAGAAAGAACAGAGAACAATCTGTTATATCTGTACTTCGCTGTGAGTTTCAAAATAACAGTGATTACATTACAATCAATACATTTGTTGCCGCCACTGTCTTTATTTTAGTAAAACAGCTGTACTGTTATAACCTTGCGTGTGTGCATGCGTGCACGCGCGTGTGCATGTGTGTGTACATGCGTGCGTGTACGTGTGTGTGTGTGTGCGTGCATGCGCGTGTGTGTTGAAACTTGCAGGGAAATATGTAACAACAAGAAATATTCATGATGGTGGTATGAGCCAGAAATACTGTGATTTTAATCATTGTTATGAGTCCACTAAAATGCATTTGTTAATGGCAGTTGAATACATTACACAGCAACTGAATGCTAAAGCAATAACAGTAACCTTCATTTCAAGGGCAAGGATACATGATTATTATGTATGTGCTAACAGTAACCTGCATTTCAAAGAGCAGGATACATGCTTTTGATCTGTTTAAAACAATGTGTTTTTAAAAGTGCACCCTCAACACACCCTGTTTCAGAAAGAACCATTGCTATAAGGCAAAGGGAAATGTGTAACTATGAGAATTTAACCCCTGCAGCACTTCAAGGGTTGATTTGCATAAGTGACAGTCACCTGCCAATATATGTATGATGTCATTGCACGATCTGCATGTCAGTCAATTAAACCTCATTTGCATACTACATCACCAGCAATTGTCATGTCAATCATACAAGTCACTCCCACTGCACACCTACTTCTGCAAAAAACTGCAGGAAAGGTATAAAGGTAACAGATTGCCGAACTGACTTATACATAGGGTTGCCACCTTTTCAGATAGCCAAAGTGGGACAATTGTGGTATAAACATCAGATTTTGCAGGCCGAAACATACCCATGGCAGTACAAGGGACAGAACTTCACTTTTTTGCCTAAATAAAAGCTTATTCTTGTAGCATTTTTGTTGATTATTCTGTTTCTTATAACATGTACATGTTTCAGATACAAAATAACTGTTTTATGCAACTATTACATAAAATATAGGAAATAATTTTGCCCTAATATTTCAGGGCAGTTGCCATTTTTGCAATTTTTTTGCAGGACACAACTGCCCAAAGAGGGACTGTCCCTCGCAAAGTGGGACAGGTGGTAACCCTACTTATACATATGAATTTTGAGATACTATTTCTCAGAATATTCCCTTTTCTCTGAGGTATGGCAATCTCAGAGTTGGTATATATAAATTCATGGGGTGTGGGGGGCTTGCTCCCCCTGCAAATGGGGGGGTGCAGAGGTGTTTGCCCTCCTGCAAAAAGAAGTTTAAAGGAGAAGAGTGACTTGTGAAATTTGTTTTTCTCCTGTGTTTTCTGTCCTTTTTTTTTTAGGCTTGTCAGCACTTGGCAATAGGGAGCCAAAAATAAAAAATACAACACATCAGCAGTGCATTCAGAGGCAGATAGACATTTATTGAACAACAGATTCTCAAAAGCAAGTCAAGCAATTATAAAAAGATATATTTTATTTAGCCATTGTATATTTTAGTAGATAAAATTTACATTATGAGATCTGTGATTCAGACTTATTTTGAGGTATTTAAGTTTACACGTTGATTTCCACATTCAGACATCAGAGCAAGGAAAGAAGCATGACCTAAGTCACTGATGGTAACTGCCTCCTAGTGTGGGGGTGGAGGAGATAGGGTTTGGTGAGACAAAACTGTCAGACTGATGAGAATAACTGCAGGAGTTGGGGCAGAGGTTTGAGTTCATAGTGTCACTTTTATTGCAATTATTTGGTAATTATTCTTATTTTTCTGCAGATCACATGACAACCTATGAAAAGCAACATATAGTAGTGCTCTATTGTTCTTAATAGGTATTATGATGGTATAAAAGTCACCACTGTGTACTTACTTCTGTAATATTCATTTTTGTACATGAACTATTGACAATGTTCAAGTTTGGAGCTGTCTGATTAAAGGAATGACCCATAAGCTCTCTCACTAAATAGAAATGTACAACAGACACTGGCTCATTAAATGCTGCAGCACTGAAGAAAGAATGAATATCGTTTAAGAACAGGGCCCCTTGTTAGCTGCTGGAAGGGGATAAATGCCCAGACACAAGGAGCTCTAAGTGATGGGAAACTACTGACTAGTCACTCTGAGTTTAGAGAATTGTGCTGTCATGCAAATCATTATTGTAAACGGCAATCTGTTTCACTTGACCTACCCTTTGAAGAGACTCACATAGGGCAAGTCACACAGGGAATCACAAAAGAGTTCATTGAAAAACTGTGCTTCAAAATATATACACTGGAGTCCAGAAATTTTGAAACAATTAAAATAGCATACGTGTTTGTATGTACAAGTGTGTGTGTGTTTGTGCATGTGAAGGAGATAGACAGATAGAGACAGACAACAGAAAAAATGAAACAGGATTTATAGGATAAAGGCATCAGATAATTTCTTCAAAAGAGCATTAGACAACAAGCCACACCTTATGATCTGATCATAAATGCTTAAGCTGTAGTGCATTTTTTTTGCAGGAAACAGAAAAATAAGTATTTTTGAAAGCAATGGATTTCATTGTACATTTATTTGATCAAACATTTTCTTTGGATGGTTGTTTTATTGAACTTCAGGTTAATTGCAGAATGCTGGTGGCTTTGTGCGCAGGATTGCTATACAGAGGGGAGTGGTATTTTTACCATTTCACACTGTTTGCAATCATAGAGTTGGCATATACAATTAACAGGGTGTGTGTGGGGTTGCCTGGGTGATTGCCCCCTGCAGAAAAATAATTAATTTTCATTTAGTTTTGAATGAACCAAGAATTGTACTTGGGACATGTGTACTCTCATGTCAACCTATTTTCTTTGAAGCTGATTCCTCACAGATTCCAAAGACATGTAATAGGTGTATTGGGCATTCTAAATTGGCCAGAGGTGAGAGTGTACATGTGAGTGTGTGTGGTGTAGAAGAACTCCCATGGCAGAGCTAGCCACACAGTGATATTATCCTTGGCTCTAGATGATTATAACTGATGAAGTGGCACCCCAACTGCATGTGCAAAAAGGGGAAAGAAGGCTGTGGATGGATAGATGGGTGATTGGATGGATGGATGGATGGATGGATATTGCATATCAATGGAGCTGTTCAGCAATATATAATCATAGTTCTATTCATGACAGATATTTCACCATGTAGCAAGGATATTTTTGAAGCATGACTATTTTAGTTTTTCCTTTAAATTTGGTAATAATCTGGTAAGTATATCAGGTTACCAACAAAATGAAAATGCCTTTGACATTATAAACACATTCTGAATGGAGGAGCTTGAACATAAACTTGTCCATGTATGAATATATGTATATGTGTACGTGTGTGTATATAGATGTGTGTGTGTGTGTGTGTGTGTGTGTGTGTGTGTGTGTGTGTGCGTGTATAAATATATATATGTGTGTGTGTGTGTGTGTGTGTGTGTGTGTGTGTGTGTGTGTGTGTGTGTGTGTGTGTGTGTGTATATATATATATATGCATATATATGTTTGTGTGTGTGTGTGTGTGTGTGTGTGTGTGTGTGTGTGTGTGTGTGGTAGCAGTTCCTTTGGTTGCATGGGCTAGACTGAGTGTAAGAGTACAAGGCAGTTATTACTGTATACATTATGAAGTTTATAGTCATAAAAGCACAGACACTTGTCGATTTTTTTGTTTCTGTGAGACATCAAAAAGTCATGTAAAGATAGCTGAAAATATAGTTCAATGGCCAAATCTTACATGTGCTTATACTTTTTTTACAGAAATAATGAAGAAGAAATAAGCTGTCACCATCGTGGTGTTCTGGAGAAAGAAATGGTTATACACTTGTATGCCTCTTAGGTGTTTCAAAGTACACTAATATTATTATATATTTACTTTAAGAGTTGTGCTTCCTTTGTCCCCTCTGTAAATAGGTTTTGCTCAATTGGATAACTTTTTTTATAGATGACCCAGGAGCACCATCTGGTTAAGTGATTTGCTCAGAGTCACAAGTAGATAAACAGAGGTGAAAAGAAACAAGTTTGGTAGCTTGACTCCAGGAAATAACTCTTTTAACAGTTTGCGGCCTTACTCCTCTGTGTAGTCAGGAAATGCAGGAATGCTGTATACTAAAATTATATATATATATATATATATATATATATATATATATATATATATATATACATATATATATAAACATAATTGCAATGCTGTATAAAAACATACACAAAACTGCTATGTTTTTGATATGCATGAAGCTAGTCCATGTGTATGTGTGTGAGTGTGTGTGTGTGTGTGTGTGTGTGTGTGTGTGTATGTGCGCGCGTGTGCGCATGTGTGTATGTATATGAAAACATGTCTGTTTTGTACTCAAACCCTTACACTATTTACTCCAGTCAACAACTATCCTTTGTATGCCTCTCCCTAACTATTGCCCTGGTCTTACCTTCTTAAAATGTAGAAATCCATTTTAACTGTACTCTCCCACAAAAATAAACAGGCCGTTAGACAAGTATTCCTCTTAAAATGTAGCACAAGAGACTGTGCTGTAACACTAATATACGCAATTCTTAATGATTTTAAGAAATCATAATGGCAGACTTTCCATTTTTCCAGAAAAAATATGAGTAAAATCCCAAATATGAAGTGCAAGTATTGGAAAAATGCTGGATTTTTCATGGAAGTTGGTATTTTAGGCAAGAGTACTCATTCACTATAAGCTGTAATTAGTACTTACTACTTTAAATACTGTTAACTTAAAGTACTGAGCACTCTGTACACTGGATATGCTTTAATTTTACATAAATATAGGTGCACTAGAAAATTATAATAAAGTCACAGTATGGAAAGTATATGTAAAAATCAGGGGTGCAACTCCTAGGTGTTATCCCATGAAAATGGAATTTCATTTTATTGAGAAGTGTAAATCAGTGACCCTGGCATTATATTGAGTGTTGATCAGAAAAAAATGTACTCAATTGAGTATGCCTGACTACAATATTGAATGTGTGCGTGTGTGTGTGTGTCTGTCTGGGGTTTGCACTTGTATGTATATGTTTGTTTTGTTCGTGTGTGTGTGTGTGTGTGTGTGTGTGTGTGTGTGTGTGTGTGTGTGTGTGTGTGTGTCTGTCTGGGGTTTGCACTTGTATGTATATGTTTGTTTTGTTCGTGTGTGTGTGTGTGTGTGTGTGTGTGTGTGTGTGTGTGTGTGTGTGTGTGTGTGTGTGTGTGTGTCTGTGTCTGTCTGGGGTTTGCACTTGTATGTATATGTTTGTTTTGTTCGTGTGTGTGTGTGTGTGTGTGTGTGTGTCTGTGTCTGTCTGGGGTTTGCACTTGTATGTATATGTTTGTTTTGTTCGTGTGTGTGTGTGTGTGTGTGTGTGTGTGTGTGTGTGTGTGTGTGTGTGTGTGTGTGTGTGTGTGTGTGTTGGTGGGGTCTGAGATAAGATTATACAATGACCTGACAGGTTTTTTGCACTGTTTTCTTTAGAACTATATGTTTAGGAAATGAGACAAGAATACATTTACAATTCCACAGGATTACCAGGAACATAACAAATCAGAGACAAATGCTTTCTTCAGCTATTGTGACATTTGATGTCTACTAGAGTATGAGTTTACAAAGTTAAGTGAGCTACAAAAGAACACTGCTGCCATTGTAGCAAAATGTATCAGACTGAGTTGTTTATGCATTCTTTATTTTACCAAAAAGTCATCCCTAGAAAGAACTTCAGTGTCTTTCATAACTGGATTTATTAGTGTGGTATGTCATGTCATTGGTATTGTATAGAATTAGTTTTCCAGAATCTTTTATTTCAAAACATTACTGGACACTCTTCCACATTCTGTTATCACTTGAAATCTTAGCCAAGCTAGCATTTTCATTGTGTAATACCTTAAACCTCACTGAATGGTTTGTCTCTGTGACCTTTTTTACCTTTTGGTTTCGGTGTTAGTTGGGGTATTTTGCAGGCACCTTAATCTTTATGGGCATCAGCTGGGTTTAAAGACTGCATTTCTGAAGTATAAAAACACAAATAAACACTGGTGAACAACGGTACAAAATAACCACAAACTGAAACTAGATAGCATTAGTTAGAGAACTAGCAGGTCTTCAATGCAACACTCAGTATATCAGAGAAATAAAAAAGTACATTTGTTCTAAAATTTACAAACAAAATCACTGTACGAAAGCACTAAACTGTCGTGATAGATAAAAGCACTAAATTGTTGCAATTACACTAATTTTATTTGTTAATTTTTGAATAACTGTATATTTTGTTATTTCTCTGGTATACTGAGTGTTGAATCTAGCACCTGCTAGCTCTGAAAATGAATGCTATCTAGTTTTGGTTTCTGAAGTATAGCAAAACTATCCACTTATGCTGTGCTGATGAGGTCAATAAAAGGCCCAAACATGCATGTCCACAGCTAGTGGGGTTTGGCTTTATTGGCCTGAATGTAGCCACAAAGACTTAAAAAGTAAAACAAAGTCATGGACATTCAGAAGCCATGTAGGTGAAATACTCGATGTCCTTAAGGGGTCAATTGCATATATCCCATGGACCTCCATTACATGAGGTTTAAGGTATTACACAGTGGAAACTTTAGCTTGGCTGAATTTTTCTTGTAGTTTTTACGGAAAAACTTGTCATCTTGGACTACTCAATATTCTAAGTGTCAGTATTTTCATTAATTTTGCATGCTTTTCCATTTTTCCAGAAAATCCTCTTTTCTTGGTTCAATTACTCATTTTTTTCTTTTTAATAAACATTTTTGCACCTTATCCATGTGGTTGTTAATTCCTGATTCTATTCTTTGGGTGCCCCATCATACCTCTAAACTGCACAGATTTTCACAGAATGTCCAGATTTTTGTTGCTGAGTAGTGACCTCACTAAATAATGTCATATATTTGAGTTTCATACTTCAGATCCTTGAGGAAATGCATGCTATCACAAATTATTTTATTGTAGCAACTTTCAAGGTTTATAAGAGCAATATTTAAAATCTGTTCGTATATTTTGATGCCTTTGTCCCCTCGTTATTTTTGGCTTTGTCCAGCTTTCTAGTGCTAAGAGGTACAGAGTATGTGCCCCATCCTCTCATAGTTACCCTCTCTCTTTAAAGTACTGGTAATGTCCTCCTTACACTAATTTACTTCTTCATGACATCAAAAATGGCATCTGGACTCCTTTTGAATTATCCCTTCTTAGAGAGAATACTTTGGTTTTCCCAAGTCATGTCAAATATTCTACTTTTAAATTGTTTAAATTAATTTTATGTGAAATGGGTTCTGGTCAGAAAAGAACAGAAGAGTACCAGAACTTATCTCCATAGTTAGCAATATCTTTCGAGGTTTATAAACTTTACAATGCTGTAGTCATTAATTTGTCACTGTGATTTTCTTACCTTAAAGTCTAAAGAATAATCTTTGGGATAGCAAGAGAAATAGAAGAAAAGACTAACTAGCACAGCATAAAAACAAATAAAACTTTTATTTGGTAAGTGCTTTCATACCCACTGGCGCTTCATCAGACCATAAAATACAAAGTAGCAACTCTGTTATATATACTGATTGCAATAAATCAATAAAACGACCCTCGTGACTTCAATAACAGTTTTAAAGGTACCGCTTCATTCAAGCCATAACCTCTGTCAACTTGTGGAGTAATGATCCACCTCAATTCAGCTAGTTCTGCTTCATTCTGAAGATCATCCCCTCTAGGATCTTTAAACAGCAACTGTAACACCATAAAGTAAAAATAGTGTGAGGTTCCATAAAGATAGACATGCTTCACTAAAGCATTAGAGGTTTTGCCTCACCGTATATCATAAGCATGTTCATGAATATGATCTATGAGGGAGTGATTTGTCTTCGCCACATAAAAACATAAACAAGTGGTACAAGTAGCCAACTAGATCAAATCACTAATACTACAGCTAGCATATAACCAGGGTGAATACCATTTGCCCGTCAGAGGATGAACACAATAATTGACTGGGCATATATTATTGCAAAAAACACACGAAAGTCACCACACGTCAAGATTTAATGAAGCTTTCAGGTCTACACCCTTCCTCAGCATATAAAAAATACATCCATTCATCTGTTTAAACATTAATTTAAACATTAAATTTCTAGCAAATAGCTTTACATCTGTTATTACATCAACTATAGTGTCAGTAAATGTAGGAATGAATTTCAACCCGTTAGCTAATAGTTCATAATGTTGATCTGTTAAAGTCACTTTAGAAATATTTACAGTACCTTTATATAAATGACCATACAGTCTTATCTGCGAACTGCCTTGTTGGGTAGTTTGGGACTCTCGTTCTTCCTCTTCATTGCTAGCATTGAATGCTGTATGGTCTTTTTTATAGTAGATTGCTTCTTCAGCTGCAATAGGATTTTCTCCGGTTCTTTCAATTAAAACGTTGATATATTGTTTACATTTTTATATTTTATACTGTATATGTAAATGTTTAGTATTTATAACAATCTTTTTAATGAATGTTTTCAATGAATGCTTATAAATGTTAGATTTTAACTAATGTTTAAGATAGGTTAATTGTTCATGTTCCTTTAAGTATTTTGGCTGGCTTAATCATGTGATAGAATTAATCCTCTATTTAAAAGTAATGAATGGATGTATTTTTTATATGCTGAGGAAGGGTGTAGACCTGAAAGCTTCATTAAATCTTGACGTGTGGTGACTTTCGTGTGTTTTTTTTATTTTGCTGAACAACTAAGCGTGTTTTAACCATATATTATTGCAAACATTACATGAGCAACAAGGGAAGATGCCTGACTGTTCTGATAGTCTTTTCCCACCCAAGTTACATTTATAACAGAGATATTGTTTTAGTGGCTTTTTATTCTTAAAACAAAACTGTAGATTTCCCTACAATCTGCTTAATCTTCTTATTGGCCATAAGAATTGGCCAGTTCTTCTTAACAATATTACAAATCAAGTTAACATCACTAAAAGAGCACCCCAGCATTAACAGGTTTCACCTCATATCATGCGTTCCGGCCCCAAAATCCGGACAACACCAAGAAAGGAGGGGGGGTGTCCATATTCATAAAGGACACCCACACCTCAAGGTTGGTGGCAACGCACGATGCATCGGAGACCATCCAGGTGCAATTAATCATAGGCAAGACTGCTCTGCAATTTGTAGCATGTTACAGGCCACCCTCTCAAACTCAGGAACCTCACATGGCCTTCCTGAAAACATTGGAGGGGATAAATGTATCTCCAAACACCATCATACTAGGTGACTTCAACTACCCTAATATAGACTGGGAACACTACTCAAGCCCGAACACTCTAACCCAAAGATTCCTGGAGTTCATAAACTCAAATGCCATGGAACAACTAGTCACCATCCCCACAAGAGGAGAAAACATACTTGATCTCATCATCACGAACATGGGATCAAAATGTTCAACACCAGAAGTATACCCCTCACTGGTGAGATCAGATCATAAACTAATCTCGCTGGAGGTCCTCATCTCGCCCCCACCTGAAACAAAAAAGACCACAATGAAAAACTTCTCAAAAGCCGATTTCACACTTCTAAAAACTAGTGTGGTCTCCTTTAAGGCCCCTGAGCCAGTGGTAAACATTACTCAAACCGCTGAATCACTTACAAATGCCTTCTACCAGCACCTACAGGACAGCATGGATCAGGCAATCCCAAACAAAACTAAGACTCTCTGTACCAAAGGCAAGCATCCAGTCTGGTGGACCCCAGCCATAAACAAGCTCTACAACAAAAGGAGGAAGCTACTACAAGATAGAGCAAAATCCTTGAAAGGTAAGACACCTTTGATCATTATAAGTAAAAAAACTAAGAGCTCTCATAAAATCATCCAAGGCAAATTTTGAGAGAAAAATCGCCAAGGACTCTAAAGACAATCATAAGGCCTTCTTTAGCTATGTTAGAAACCTAGGAGGAAACTCCCAGATATGCTCAGAATTAGTTCAAAATGATGTGAAAATTACTGAACCTACACACATTGCTAACATACTGGCTGACAGGTTCAGTGCAAACTCCCCCCCCCCAAAAGGAGAGATATCTATTCCAGAGGATTGTAGCCCCCAATCATCTCCAACCCACAGGTGAGAACTGCCCTCACTAAGGCAAAAACACAGCATCCATGGGACTGGATGGTGTCCCCGGCTGTGTGCTTCATGAACTCAACGAGGAATTAAACCCACAGTTAGGACAGCTGTTTAATCTTAGCCTCACCTCAGGATACGTACCCAAGGAGTGGCGCACGGCGACTGTGGTCCCACTTCATAAGGGCGGTGCCTCCACAGACCCTGGAAATTACCGCCCCATTAGCTTGACAAGCCTTATCTGCAAAGCCATGGAGAGGATCATAATGGAACTCATAAATAAAGACATAGGGAACTTGCAGACTTTGGATCCAACCCAGTTTGGCTTTGTCAAAGGCAGATCCTGCCTCTTCAACTTGGTTGACTTTTTCGAGACAGTCACCAAGGCCATTGATGAGGGAAAGGCAGTCCATACAGCCTACCTCGACCTGGCAAAGGCCTTCGACACAATACCCCACTCAGGTATCATTGAAAAACTCATCAGCTTGAATGTAAACCCATATATCACAAGATGGGTTGCAAACTGGCTAAGTGACAGAACCCACAGGGTCAGAGTTGCTGGAGTCATGTCAGACTCAAAGCCTGTCACAAGTGGTGTCCCACAGGGCTCAGTCCTGGGTCCACTCTTGTTCGGCATCTACTTTTCTGAAGTACAAGCAAACACAGGAGGGTTATGGCTGACAAAGTTTGCAGATGACTGCAAACTGGGCGCCATAGTCGAAAACACATCTGACACAGATATCCTCCAGAAGGGCCTCACAGAAACGGATAACTGGTGCCAGAGCCATGGCCTGAAGTTAAACGCCAAAAATGCATAGTCATACCCTTCGGGAAAAACAAGGTTACCCCTAGCTACCATATAGGTGGCAATCCACTGAGCACAGAAAAAGTCATCAGGGATCTGGGGACCCAAGTTGACAGTAGCCTTCGCTTGACACTCATGTTGCTAAAGTAGTTAGGAAAACCTTCTATATCGCCCACCTGATCATGAAGGGATTCACATCTAGATCAAGGGAGGTCATCGTCCCCCTGTACTCATCACTCATTAGACCTATGATTGAGTACAATGCCCCATTCGGAATGTATCTGACCAGACACCTGCTGCAGCTTGAAAGGCCCCAAAAGTTCCTCACCAAAAGGATAAAGGGTCTCAAAAATATGTCTTATGCTGCCCGACTGAAAGAACTCCAGCTCTATTCAGTCTCATACCGCTTGCTCAGAGGTGACCTGTGCCTGACATATAAGGCCATGTCAAACCCAGATTTGATGAATATGCTTCACCTCAAAAAAATCTAGATCCCTCAGAACCACAAGGGCGGGAGACTTAAACCTTGACATGGTTATAAATAGAACGTGCTGGAGGGACAGATTCATCACCCAGAGACTCCCTATGCTGTGGAACAAAATCCCGGTACATGTGAGGCAGAGCACCTCGCTGGCCTTGTTCAAGAGGAATCTTGACCAATGGATGGGAGATCGCAGATATACCCCAGGGATTACTTCAGTGTCACTGCTTGACAGAGGCACAGAAAAATGATAGGCATAGTTTTTATTCAAACTAAAGGGGTGGCGAAAGCCACATAACTATGGGCTAGGCTTATAAATGCCCTTGGGCAGATAGCCTAGTATGAACCTATGAACCTATGAACCTATGAAATATGTGAGTAATACTAATGTATTATTAGACACTACAGCCAAAGCTGATGTGGATGTATCACTAAAGGCAAAGTGAGAAGAAAAACAAGCTCTTGCTCTGTCTACTCGTGCTAAACGCACCTCTCATATTGGCTCTTGAACTTCCTTCTCAGAGTAGCCCCTATCAATAAAGTCACTATGCAGCTCTGAAAATGCTTTATCTAATTTTGCATTGTCATTGTGCAACTTAGACGCCCTCATGCGCTGACTTTTCACTACACTCCTACGTACACGGCCTGAATGCATACTCGACCGGTAAAGAATATTATTCTTTCTGCATGG
The DNA here is from genome assembly GCF_019279795.1 of Protopterus annectens. NCBI lineage: Eukaryota > Metazoa > Chordata > Ceratodontiformes > Protopteridae > Protopterus > Protopterus annectens. The sequence continues at coordinate 1,479,908,404 of NC_056725.1, forward strand.
TTTCCTATATACACACTCGTATTAAAACAGGCACCTGCAGTCCTGGTGACATTAACATCAAGAAAATCTGTACTAGTATATGAAAAATTCACAGTAAATTTTAAAAATATTAGTGGTTATTTCAAGATAGTTAAGAAAAATCAAGTAACAAACTTGGTGGGGGAGGCAACCCACAAAAAAAAAAATGTCAACAAAACATTTATAAAACCTAATATATTGGGAGAAGTCCTTAGCTGTTAACACCTGGCTAGATTCCCAGTAAGTACCATGTCAGTTTATCTATTGGCACATACTGTACCCTTAGCTACTTTCAGTTTCTGGAGATGATATTTCTCTTCAAACATGAGTACACTGTTCTCCAAAACAAGCTCTAATAACATACTAGTCAAACTGACCAAGCTCTAATAACATACTAGTCAAACTGACCTGACTATTAGAATAGTCGCTGTTCTGAGACAAAAAGAGCCTAACATAATCAGCTCCTTCATTGTTCAGTATAACTGTGAACAAAGAGCACACATCTAACGTAACCATTAAACAATCCAATGTCTTATCGAGATCTTGTGTGCATTCATATAACATTTGTAAAAAAATGTTGAGCGTCTCTAAGTACAGAAGGCACTTTATCTAATAAAGGTCTCAGCATTATTTCAACATATATTGAGAATGATTCAGTGAGCCAACCCCGGCCAGAAACTATTGGTTGCAGAGGTGGCTTTACTGGATCCTTGTTTATCTTTGGCATACCATGTATCACAGCAACAAGTGGATGTTCAACTACTAGAAATGTATATACATCATATGACACAAGTCTACTTATAAGAAAATCATAGAGCATAGCATGCACGTGTTTAGTTAACGTCTCCACATCAAATTTATGTATCTAGTTGTATGTGTCAGAGTCGGATAACAAATTATACATGCTGTTAACATAAAAGTCCTTGTCCATAATCACTATAACTGGTTGAATATAAACACTATCAAGTTCTTTAAATGGGTCATAGCAGCAAATTCTGTCTGTGACAAATTAAAGAACATACTTGTATGTGTGGAGCCCAAAGCATTCATAACTTCTAATTCACAGGTCTTCAGACAAACTTTGAGAAGTGGGTGATGGGAGGGAGCAAAAATACTTGGTTTTCTAAAACTTTTCACATACTGTTCTTGTGGAAACATACACTTCAGCATTACATTCCTTATAAACAGGTTTAAGTCCAGAACTACTTCACATAGATTTGACCTACTGGCAGATATAAAAGACAGTCCTCTTTCAAGGAGAGAGATCTGGTCAGCTGTTAGCAAAACAGATGAAATATTATGTATCAAAGCTCTCTGATTCAATCCCAGGCTACTGTGACTCTGGTTGTAGGTGCTCAGTCCCTCAAAAGCTCCTGTCGCTTACTCTCTCGGTTTGTGACTGCCCTGATCTGGAGGCTTCCATGCTCCTGACTGGTATTGGCAAGCTGGGAAACACTGACACTGATAAAAGGATGGTAGTAGTGGGTATCTTCCTACGAACATCAGGCAGTGAATTATGCTGCTCAATGTCCAGTGGTGCCTTAGCTGGCACAAGCGATGCATTCATTGATGTGGTCATTCTCCCTACTAACTCCTCATTATTACCATACACATTTGATGGGTCATTCTCATCAAAGTCTTTATTTACAAAAACATTACCTGTAGGCCAAGCAAATATATTTCCAGCCTTAAAGCCCAAGTAATCAGGATATATTTTCCTCTGTTTTTGATTCTGTAATCTCCTCTCATGCATCGAGACATTGTTAAACATCTCATCAAAGGCCAGCAGATAATCTTCTGAGGAGTACTTACTGTTTAACAGTTACTTTAGAAAATTAATCTCTTCAAGAAGCAAATCCTTGTGTAGTTTAAAAAACTCAGTCAGAATCTTCGTGTAACTGAAGCTCAAGTCCAAATTAAGTATCTGCCATCATCTCAGTAGTTCAGGATATGTATCCTCATGCATGTGTCGGCATTTTAATCACTTGCAGCCCACATGGTATAACTTTAAAATGGAGGCATGCCTCTAAATGTAAGCATTACTGCTGTGGTTGCTTAACTTATGCAGTTTATTCTCTAGATCTTTAAGTGAAGAATGAAATGCTTCTTTATGCAAACCTGCCGTGTCAATGTTGTTCTCACTATCAAAAAAGTTCATATGCAGCAGTGGATTACCGTCAATATGCAGCACTTGGCCAAAGCGATCAGATCACTGAGAAGTACCTGGGCCATTAGGACTAAAATACAGCTCAAGATCGAACCCTTTGGCCATGCTCCACGTCAGTCTCCAAAAATGAAAGCAGAATAAAAAGCTAGTACGTGGATAAAAGTTAGCCCTGACACAACCAAACAGCAAGAGAAACACAAGAAAGAACTAAGTAGTGCAGCATAAAAGAAATAAACGAATGCATCTGTTGGACATTGAACAGCATGCCTCACTGCTTGATGTTTGCAGGAAGATAGCCACTGCTACCATCTCTTTATTAGCATCAGCATTTCCCAGCTTGCCGATACCGGTCAGAAGCATGGAGACCTCCAGGCCAGGACTTTCACAAAGTCGAGGGAGGAAGTGACAGAAGATTTCAATGGAACAAGCACGTACAACCAGAGCCATGGCAGCCTGGGATCAAATCAGAGGTCATTGATACATAACATTTCATCCATTTCACTAACAGGTGACCAGATCTCTCTCCTTGAAAGAAGACTGTCTTTTATACCTGTCGGTAGGTCAGATTTATGTGAAGTAGTTCTGAACTTAAAACTGTTTGAAAAGTAATGTGATGGTGAAGTATGTTTCCACAACAACAGTATCTGAAAAATTTTAGGAAACCAAGTATTTTTGCTCCCTCCCATCACCTCGTTCTCTAAGCTTTTCTGAAGACCTGCAGATCAGATGCTATGAATGCTTTGGGCTCAACACATACAAGTAAGTTCTTTAATTTGTCCCACAGAGAATTTGCTGCTATGACTGAATTAAAAGAACTTGATAGTATTTATATTTGACCAGCAGGCAAGGGAGGAGCTATGGTGATTATGGACAAGGACTTTTATGTTAACAGCATGTATAATTTGTTATCCGACTCTGACACATACACCCAGATACATAAATTTGATGTGGAGACATTAACTAAACACGTGCATGCTATGCTCTATGATTTTCTTACGAGTAGACTTGTGTCATATGATGTATATACATTTCTAGTAGTTGAACATCCACTTGTTGTTGTGATACATGGTATGCCAAAGATACATAAGGATCCAGTAAAGCCACCTATGCGACCGATAGTTTCTGGCCGGGGTTGGCTCACTGAGACACTTTCAATATATGTTGAAATAATGCTGAGACCCTTTATTAGATAAAGTGCCTTCTGTACTTAGAGACACTCAACATTTTTTACAAATGTTATATGAATGCACACAAGATCTCGATAAGATATTGGACTGTTTAATAGTTACGTTAGATGTGTGCTCTTTGTTCACAGTTATACCAAACGATGAAGGGTTTAATTATGTTAGGCTCTTTTTGTCTCAGAATAGCAACTATTCTAATAGTTAGATTAGTTTTAACTAGTATGTTATTAGAGCTTGTTTTAGAGAACAATGTACTCATGTTTGACGAGAAATATTATTTCCAGAAACTGGGAGTGGCTATGGACACAGTATGTGCCAATAGCTATGCTAACATGGTACTGGCATGCTGGGAATCTAGATAGGTGTTAATAGGTAATGACTTTTCCCAGTATATTAGGTTTTATAAACGTTTTATTGATGATGTTTTTTTTATTGTGGGTTGCCCCCCAGTTTTTTACTTGATTTGTTAACTATCTTGACAGAACCACTATTTTTTTTTAATTTACTGTGAATTTTTCGTATACTAATATAGATTTTCTTGATGTTAATGTCACCAGGACTGCAGATGCCTGTTTTAATATGAGTGCATATAGGAAACCATGCAAGAAGAATAATATTCTGCACTGGTCGAGTATGCATTCAAGCCATATACATAGGACTGTAGTGAAAAGTCTGTGCATGAGGGCTTCTAGGTTGCACAATGACAATGCAAACTTAGATAAAGCATTTGCAGTGCTATGTAGTGAGTTTATTGATAGGGGCTACTCTAAGAAGGAAGTTCAAGAGCCAATATGAGAGGTGCGTTTAGCACAAGGAGACAGAGCAAGACCTTATTTTTCATGTCAGCCTGCCTTCAGTTATGCATCCACACCAGCTTCTGCTGTAGTGTCTAATAATACTGATGTATTACTCACATATTCTAATGATGTTAACTTGATTTGTCATATTGTTAAGAAGAACTGGCGAATTCTTATGGCCAATGAGAAGATTAAGCAGATTCTAGGTGAGTGTTCCAGATTTTGTTTTAAGAATAAAAAGTCACTAAAACAACACTTCTGTTATAAAGGTAACTTGGGTAGAAACAGATTGTCAGAACACTAAGGTACCTTCCCCTGTTGCTCATGTAATGTTTGCAATTATACACGCCAGTCAATTATTTCGTTCATCCTCTGATGGGCAAATGGTATTTACTGCAGTTATATGCTAGCTGTTATAGCAGTGATTTGATCTTTTTGGCTACTTGTACCACCTGCTTATGTTTTTATGTGGGGAAGACGGATCGCTCCCTCAGGGATTGTATTTATGAACATGCTTATGATATACGGAGAGGTAAAACCTCTAATGTTTCAGCAAACATGTTAATCTTCATGGAACCTTACATTATTTTTACTTTATGGTGTTACAGTTGCTGTTTAAATATCCTATACGGGATGAGAATGAAACACAACTAGCTGAACTGAGGTGGATCATTACTCTACAAGAGGGCAGAGGTTACGGCTTGAATGAAGTAGCACCTTTAAAACCATCATTTTAGTCACAAAGGTTGTTTTACTGATTTGCTGCTATCAGTATATATAACAGAGTTGCTGCTTTGTATTTTATGGTCTGATGAAGCACGAATGGGCATGAAAGCGTTTATCGAATAAAAGTTTTATTTGTTTTGTGCCATGCTAGTTAGTCCTTTCTTGTATTTCTCAAGCTGTATGGTTGTGTCAGGACTAACTTTTATTCATGTGCTAACTTTTTATTTAATCTTTGGGATATGCAAGAAAATTCACAGATGCCCTTTGTGCTGCACCAGAGGCCCCATGTGGGGCATCTCATCTGCAGTGGTAATGGTAGAGTAATTGGTAAACAGAAATGTTTAACTGGCAGATTCTCACTTGATGGTTTCAGGTCATGCAGAATGGTTTACTAAACAGCAGGTATGTGTATGGCACAGGTAGATGGTGCAATGAGCAATGTGTAGGAGGCTTTTATTTATAAAATGGAGACTGTGAGGTATACAGGCTAGGCTTGCTGTGCACCCATGGATAAAGTAGGCTTTCAGCACACTGACGGCACACTTACCACTACAGACAACTCAGGGAATGCAAATGTTTGCCCACCACTATAATGGCAACACATTACCAAGGCAAGACTTGTGCTGTCCTCTAGCACACATAACAATGAGATACTTCTGTAGTTACCAAAACAGCATGTCTCCTTGCATTGTAAGGTAGTCACCACTGAAGGCATGTGTGATATTCATTTAGCAGGTTGGACTGCTTTTGGGTTTGAATAAATACTGATGAATACTAGGGAGAACCAGAACTACAGTACCTAAGCAGATATATGTGACTAGCAAAGTCTGTAACACACACACACACACACACACACACACACACACACACACACACACACACACACACACACACACACACACAGCAGGCACTCAGAGGGATCCATAGGTATGCAGGTACACTGGCTGCATATACCTGATTTGGTGTGTGTGTGTGTGTGTGTGTGTGTGTGTTTGTGTAGGTATGACTGCATGTGAATTTAATTATAAGAGTATTTATTTGCTAGTGCTGTGCATAGTGTGAACCAGGATGCCTGGGTTGGTGTGGACTCTTAAAAAATGCAGCCCAAGGGAAGAATAAGTACTGTGTTTCACTCCTTACCTATCCATGCATGCAGGCAGAATGTCCATCTTATTAGGCTATTGTACCCTGGATTACATCACTGCCTGTTTTTATGGACCTGCTCCCTAATGACTTAGCTTGCAGGGCACATGTACTCCATATATATGGTACCACAAATGGATACCATCTGTTCATGGGTAGCACTGACACCTATTATAGGTAAATGTCTGACACTTTAAATGTTTTTAGATTAATGTGTGAATGTGTATAGTTAATTTTGCATTTATGTATCATTTCCCATATGTCTGTGTTTTGTGCTATATAAAGATATTGTTTTCTCTTGTCCTTATGTCAGTATTTGATTTGCTTTATCTGTGTGTGCATGTATACGTACATGTGTGTAGCTAATTTTGCATTTATTTATGAGTGGTTCTGATTTCCTCTATGTCTGTGTATCATAAGGTTGCCACCCATCCCATTATCAGTGGGACACTCAAGGGTTGAGCAACCTTATCCTGCTTCCCACTCTGTAAAACAGTGGGACTTTAAAAGTCCCACTTTTCAATAACACTGAATTGCCATGGAAAAACCACAAACACTTCCATTTTTTCCACGGCAATTTGGTTACATTACCAATGATGACAAACACAGACCTGCAGACATAGGTGTTCCCTGTTAGGTCCGGGTGTTGTAAATCATGCAGCAGTTGGCTGCAACTCGTGAAGGGGGTGGGGATTCAGACAGGAAGAGCCCTACAAAGATAATCTTTATAGGGCCCTTCCTGGTTGAATCCAAGCTCCCCACTATGAAACTAACAAAAAAAAATGGTCTTGTTATGCTGTGGAGCTCTTTGCTACAATTACTAACTCTCACTCACACACACACACACACACACACACACACACACACACACACACACACACACACACACACACACTAAAAGTCATTTAAGCAACTGCACACTGTAGTGATGGTGATGCTATTGGCACTGCAGTTAATGCTATCGGAATTGCAGTTAATGCCATCATCACTGCAATTAAGGTGTGGCAGACACCTCTGAACTCCCCAGATTTTCACAGAATGTCAAGATTTTTTTTGCCTCATACTTTTTGGTCTATTCATCATAAAATTTGTGTTTTTATGGCAAGTCATTGGGAAAATCTGAGAACTGAAGTTACTAAATAATAACATACATTTGAGTTTCAGACTTAAAATCCTTCAGAAAATGTATGCTAACACAAACCTTGTTACTCAAGCACCTTTCTAAGTTTATAAGAGTAATATTTGAAATATATCCCTATTTTTGAGGGATGGGAACATGGGTAATGTTACCCTTAACTGCTGTGGTGATGTCATGGCAGGGGGTGTGGTCAGTGTCATATTGGTCACACCCACATGTCCCACTTTGGCTTACTTAAAAAGTGGCAATCCTAGTGCATCATGCTATATAAAGATATTTTTCTCTTGTCCTTACATCAGTATTTGATTTGCGTTATCTGCCGTGAGTGTGTGTGTGTGTGTGTGTGTGTGTGTGTGTGTGTGTGTGTGTGTGTGTGTGTGTGTGTGTGTGTGTGTGTGTGTGTGTGTGTGTGTATGTTGGTTGTGTATATGTGTATGGGTGCGAGAGAGAGAGAGAGAGAGAGAGAGAGAGAGAGAGACTGCATGTGTGCCTGACTATATGTGTGTAGCTGCATATGCCTGAATTCTCACAGGTGCTCCCTGAGCCCATGTTGCAGAATATTTTGTCCTTTGCATGACTGCTATGCCTGTTTTGCTCAGTCTTATTTTTATAATAATGCATCCTATCCTGTCCAGCAGCTAAAGGAGCAGATAGAGGCTTTTGGTGCGGCATGTGGAGGATGTATCAAGCTGACAACAAGAGTCCAATCAACTCTAAAGTGTATGGGGGGCATTCAAGCAAGACTGTGGGGTCATATCTGTCCATCAAAAGTAATACATATTATCCCGGTATGACTGTAATGGAGCAGGAGCCATTAATAGAACTTTCTTGGCGTATCCTTACCCAACTGTTTATTTTGTTTCATCTCCCTACCATGTCCAAACATGTCTTATTTGACTTTAAACAACTAAGTCTATTAACAGTCCCTTTGTTGCTGTCTAGTCTCCATATAATCTTCTGGAATAGGGTCGCACCTTCACTAGAAAAGTATTTTTCGGCATGTTGAAGCCAGAGACTGGAAGCCAGAGATAATGAGTCCCTTGTGGTCATCATATACTGCCATTTCCTTCTCCTTACTCCAGAATGTAAGTGCCAATGTGACAGAGTATGGCTCCCTAAACATTCCCATGTGCCAGCTTTCTACTGACAGTTATATGAAGGTTATAAGACCTCTCCCTTGTCTATGACTAGCCTCTGGTCTATTACCAGTGGATGCTGTTGTAGTGAGATTAGACCCACACCTCATGGGGATAAAGCAGGTCATTAGCTGCCCAGTGTTATCTCATAGCTGACCCTCCACTACCTGATGGTGTTTCTCAAACCCAGTCATTAACAGTCCATATTTTTGTACCAGTGGGTCATACCTTGTGTTTGTATGTTATGCATGACTGCTTTGACATCATTTTGTTTAACTTTTACTCCAATCAGTGTCATGTTATTGAAAGGGAAATAATTATCAATTCCTAGGACTATTCATATGATTGGTAAAATGTCTCTTACTGATTGTTGCTGCTGTACATGTCCTTATACTTTTGTTTGACATAGACAAAAGTGTAACATAATTAAAAAAAGAATATAATGTAATCTGCTCTGCCTTCCCTTAACAATCCATAATTAGGATTTTGACCACAGCAAGTGAAAGTTTTTTTCTACTTTCTTGTGCTTACAACAGTAGTGACCAAAGTGTGACTGCTAAATCAAAGATTGTGAACTATTCTGAATCGTGACGGTCATAGTATCTAAAGCAGTGTGGAGGTCAAGTTGAATAAATATTATCAGCCATTTTGGCTTGATGACTACGCATTTAAACAGAGTGGAAAAGGGGATGATTTTTACCAATATTTTAATAAAGGCTTCATTATAATAATTTAAAAGACTGGAAACAATGTGGGAAATTAAAATATGCACCAATTCTCCAAACCTGAGTTGAAAACTGACTGAGAGATCAAACACAGAAGGATGTTAAAAGCAGAAGATGTGCTAAGAAGAGAAGCTGATGGAGTAATGAGTGTGGTATATATGTTGAAATCAATTCTGCATTCAATATACTCAAATAATTTTAAAAGACAAATTGTTGAGAGATTAAATAATAAATAAAACATGTACATGAGACCCTGAGCTGTGCTGCGGGGAGTGTAGTGGTATGTTGATGATTCCTATGTAAGGTTGAGGAATGATCTGGAGTGCAGCAACTAGTACTCAGTGTACAAAGAAAAGCAAAATGTGATGTTGTACAAGTTAAGATCAGTCATGCAATGAGATAAGAAATACTGATTATGCATGCGGAAAAAAGCATCATGGATATTCATAAAAGAAGACAGGGAAGATTGGCATAATGGTTAAAGTCTTAGCCTCACATATATAAGGTTTGTGGTTTGATTCTAACCTTTGGTTACAAGTTAGGCTTATAATAGTCTGCAGATTGATAGCCTAACTTTTTGAGGTCGCCATAATGGTTAAGGTGTTTAGTTCTCAGACACAAGGTACAGGGTTTGAGTCTCACCTTGGGGAAATTGGCTAGGTTTAAAATATCCCAGAAGGGCAGCCAGCCTAGTATTTGCCTTTGAACCCATGAACCTATAAGGAGACCAACTAGCATTTCATGGTGAGAAGGTAAGTCAGGAGTACATGTACTAAGTTTAGAAGGCCACAAATTCAGAAGATATGCACAGATTAGAAGCAGTTTGAATGAGGACAGTCATGATGGTGTTACTTCAGCAATAAATGTGATATTAGACGAGCTAATTGATTTCAATACATCTGCCCTAGAGAATTAGGTACATACTTAAATATCTTATGAACACAAAAAGTATATTAAGTAAGCACATTTCGGGGTAAATATGCCACAGAACACTTCATGATAAGACACTATACTGAGAACTGGATTCCTGAATCCATTTAATATTTTATTATTCCTTGAAACAATGTGAGAACAGATGATATTCGAGTAAGGAATCTACATCTAATCAGTATATATATATATATATATATATATATATATATATATATATATATATATATATATATATATATATATATGGGACTGGGAGTGCTACAGAATCCTGAAAGCCCAAACTCTCGAAGACCAAAATCTTGAAAGTTCAAAATACTGAAAACTCAAAATACTGAATCTCATAATACTGAAAGCAAACAGGATACCAAGACTTACTATATTCCAGCGCAAGTACATACAGAAAGAAATAAAGCACAAACCATATTACTCTTCGCCAAATATAAGCAGGGGGCAAGCCCCCATGCACCCCCCACACCTTCTGCTACTTAAATATATCAACTCCAAGATTGCACTTCCTAAGTGCAGTCTTGGAGTTGATTTATTTAAGTAGCAGGGGGTGCATGGGGGCTTGCCCCCTGCATATAGTTGAAGGGTAATATGTTTTTGTATGTACTTGTGCTGGAATATGGTAAGTGTTGGTATCCTGTGTGTTTTCAGGATTTTGAGTTTTCAGTATTTTGAACTTTCGAGATTTTGGTCTCAGGATTTTGGGCTTTCAGGGTTCTGTAGCGCTCTTATATATATATATATATATATATATATATATATATATATATATATATATATATATATATATACATACATACATACACATACACACATATATATGTCACAGAATAACAAATTATCTAAAAATGTCCAAATGTCTTCAGTGGTTGCATTTTTGAAAGCTCTAATAGTACTAACTAAAAGTTATAGTCTTTGGTCAGGACTATACATGTCTAGCTAATGTATCACTTGCAGAAGAAGATAGAAATGAAGCATTGGACTCGGTACATATACATTATAAAATAAATCAGGCCTGGTTTATTTTACACCTCTGTGAGGTCAAATAAGTTTAATAGCATCAGGTATCCATTTATGATTTAGTTTATACAAAAAGCTAACATCTAAAGAAGCAAACATAACTATTAATCTGGTCTGATGAAGTTTTATAGATTGTGAAACAAAAGCGCTAACCAGTTTTAATTGTTTTATGTATTCAAGTGGTGCTTGCACCTTTTGAGTACTTGTATACAATCTACAGTCATTCTTCAAGCTGTTTCTACATTCGTTGACTGCCTTTGGGATTTTTTATTTGGTTTTGTGAGTTTTTGACTCGTTTGCATAACTATTAATCAGATCATTAACAGGGAAAAACAGCGTTATCTTTTTAACCAATAACTAACGCATTGCGGAACACCTCTCAACTGTCCAGATTTTCACAGACTTTCCAGATTTTTGCCTCATATTTTTAGTCTGTTCGACATAAAATGTGAGGTTTTCTGCCAAATCATTGAGAGCCAAAGTCACTAAATATTGACATACATTTGAGTTTCAGACTTCATATCCTTCACAAAAATGCATGAGAACACAACACCTTTTATTCTAGCAAACTTATAATTTTGTAAGAGCAATATTTAAAATCTGTCTCTATTTTAGGGCCTTTGTCCCCCCATTATTTTTGGCTTTCTCCAGATTTTGCGTGCTAAGAGGTTGAGAGGTATGCATGGCGGGGACTACTGGGGGATACTTGTTTGATAACAATATGATATTTAAATAACAAAGCCTTCAAAGCAGAGGCCTTGGAGCATTGAGCAGGGAAGTTGAAGAAAACAGAGATGCACAGAGCTGTGGTAATCACAGCGCAGGAAATGCTTTGGGGACAAGCGTGACCTCTCTTAGTCATGTAAGTATAGTAATATGTATCCAGCTGTCTGTCCACATGTCTCTGTCTGTTTGGCTGACAGGTGATGTAACTTGTGTATCGCACAGAGTCTCCTTGATGTTTCATATGCATGCCATTTGCTATGACCAGGTATACAAATGACTGTATACATGTTTTGAGGTTCACTGCACTCATCATTTTTCCTCTTGACTATTTTATTTATTTTTATTTCAGTTTTGTTTTGCTTTTGTTTACCAAGTTTGTCCGACTAGGTTTAGTCAAAAACTCCTTTTCAGCAGAAGTTCGGGGAGAAAAGTTCCTTTATACATTACAAATATTTTTAAACAGATATTCAACAATACACATGAACAGACATTAAGTAATATACATTAACAATTACACGTTCATTTGCTATACAGATTACATTCATGGGAAATAAAGACGACTATTACGGTTAAATGTTAGGTGCAACACTTTTGTTATCTTCATTTACTTGTAGAACTGAGTCCACCATTTAACACATCACAGACTCACACAGATCAAAGCATTTGTTGCTTCTGGTTTCTAGCATTAGTAGAAGCAGGTAAGTAAAAACAAATAACTAAGTTGAAAGTAAGGTCTGTGAACACAAATGAGGTGTAGTAGTCCACAACAGTTTGGCATTGCTCGTGTGCCATTTCCTGTTAAAAAGCCATGAGATTATTATGTATTGTACAACTGTCAGCCATTCATCTGGTTAACATAAAGGCTGACATGCTCTTGTGAGGGTAAGTCAGGCAGTAAATCTTACAGCATCAGGCCTGCTTGGGGCATGTCAGTGAAGCTGTAGAGCATGTCAGGGCTTGCAAAACAAAACATTCTTACCAGCGTGCTGTTCCTGCCAAGAACTGTGAGAAAATCTGAGGTAAGTGGATAAGCTGTGTTTGATGGATGACACCCCATTGTTAGACCTAGTGTTCTCTGCCCTGCCTTTCAAACAAAGCAAAATGCAGTGCTGAAGGCTTTGATCCTTAAAGCTGAAAAGAAAAGCAATGAAAAGTAAAGAAATGCAATTAAGCTTGGTAGAGCCCAGTAGAAAAAGAGGAGATTTATGTGTTTATTCAGTTTTTCCTGTTTATTTACTTTGTGTCTTTATTACCTTACTGTGCAAATAAATCTAAATTATCACTGATTCTGTTTTCAAATAGCATTCATGGATTTAGTCCTCTGGCTTGAAAATAAATGTAAGCTTCACTTAGTTGCACAGTGGTTTTAACTAATTACATATGGCACTGCATTTAACAGGATAGAAGCATCTGAGAGTGTGGAAGTGAATGTAATGTTAAGAAAATTCCTATAATGCCAGCTACAATCTGGGTCGGGGGTGGGGTACATGTGATTCAGATGTCCGAACAAAAAGTACAACATGTAACTTGCTGGATGTAGGTGTTTTCACTTTTTTATTCTAAGTGTAGCCACAGTAACTAGACTCTGTTAAACAGAGTTAATTTAAAAAAATAAAGCCATATAATGCCTAACAATACACATATGAACAGCCTTAGGTATGTAGTTATTCACACAGAAAGGTTAATAATGTGACGGCTTTCTTCACTGGGAGTTAAATATTCACTAAATTAAAAGGAGATGAAACCCTATATTACACCATAGGTTCATAGGTAGGTACTAGGCTATTGACCCAAGGGCCTACATAAGCCTAGCCAACAAGGTTCCCTGGCTTACGCCACCCAAGAAAGTTATTTTCCTGTGCCACAGTTATAAATAAAATAGTTATTATGTTTGCTTTACATTTGGTATGTAGAAAAGAGGAATGACCAGACAGAGTATCTGCAGGCATCAACCAGAGGTGAATTACAAAATAAAAGTGACAGGCAGGACATGACATCCATACACAAATCATTAATGATGAAAGTATGATGAGGTCAGGCTGGACAGGAAGAAAGGTATATGGCTACCAGATATTGGAGCTCAGTTCAACCTGCACAAATATAGCATCATTACTTCAACAAGTAGCAGGCAAGCCTTACACGCTGACAAGATCAGATGACTGTGGATTCAGTTCCCAGAATAAATGTTTGGATTCATGTTCTAGCATGGTGACTGAAGTGAGCAAAAATGAACTAATCTGGAGGTGAAGTCTTTCAGATGAGACATTACGTAGTAAATCGAATCACTAGGAACAGTTCACAGTATAAAACAAAACACATGCCAGTTCCTAAAGGCACAAAGTGTCCAACACAGCACAAATCAGTATTCAGTAGTCAGGAATACTAAAAAATTTTTTATTTTAACACAATAAAAACGTTAAGTGCTTTCATCACTCTATGACTTCATCAGAACAATTATACTTGCATACACAACACCATTTATATCCACTTCACATCACATGACACACAATTTGTAAACCACCTGACATAATTGACTACAATTAAAACAGTTTAAAAGATTTTAAAAGTGCTAAACGCAATTTTCAAAAGTGCTGAACGCAGTTTTCAAAAACCATCATATTCATTCCCCCAGAGATTTCAAACCATTTATCTATGAACAACATGCTAAATGTACATTTAGATATACAGTACATATCACAACCCCTTCAAAATTACACGGATTGGTAGTTCACACTTCGAGAGTTCATATCATATTAACATACATACACTTGTCATTACAGTCTCAGACATATTGATAACCCCTCCAATACCACAAGTACATTGTATATTATTAACTTGCAACCTATGAATTACCCGGAATTGTCCAATATGGGTTTAATGGAAATATGGTCGTTTATTCCCGGGTACACAGAGGCATTAAGTCTAATTTGCCACCTGACTTCCTTGTCACTAACCACCTTTTTAATATCACCCCCTCTCACATTGTCCTTGACCAATTCCAATATACCAAATTTGAATGTTGAACAATCCTTACTATTTTTCAGGTGCTTCCAAAGGGCATTGTTCTCATCATTTTTCCTGATACTATAGTAGTGGTCATAAATTCTGTTATGCAAACACCTTATTGTTTTTCCTACATAATAGCAGGGACAATGGGTACATATAGCCAAATATACTAAATTTTTTGTCCTACAATTCCCCTTACAAAAAACAATTTTAACTTTATTGTAATTTTGTAGAGTAATAGTTGCACCTTCAAAAATGTATTGACATTGCTGGCAAGTGCCACATTTTTTAGTTCCAACACACTCACTACCTTTGTTTGTATCATACTTCTTTTCCAACAATAGTTTCATGTTAGAACCATTCTTATAAACAAAGTTAGGCTCTTTCCCCACAATCCTCAATACATCACTATCTGCCTTTAAAACTGTCCAATTTCTTTGAACAATGTCTTTGATGTCCCTGCTATGTGATGAGTGCTGTATAACACATGCCTTCTTAAATTTGCTAGTATCAGCATCAGTTTTCGTTGTGGCACTATTTAGTCCTTTGTCTAAGCCAGACCCTGATCCTAAAAGGGGCTTGTACTTAATTCCCCATTCCTTCCTCACATACTCACTGACATCAACTATCATATCCATGGGGTACCCCCTTTCAATAAAAAAATTCTTCACCTTCCTCAATTCCACCTCCAGATCATTGGCAGTCGATGTCATCCGTGCCACACGGATGCATTGCCCTTTTATAATATTCCTTTTCTGGGCCCAAGGATGGTTGCTGGAAAAATGCAAATAGGAGTTACTGAAAGTATTTTTCCTATATATATTTGACTTAAATTCCCCATCCTGTATAGTAATTCTTACATCCAGATAGGGAATAGTTACCTTATTCTTATTGAAGGTGAATTTGAAATTCTCACTACAAGAGTTTAGGTAGCCACAAAACTTGTCTAACTCCTCACTATTACCCTTCCAAAGTAAAAAAATGTCATCCAAAAAACGAAGGTAACAGGTAAAATACTTGTACCACTCAGATCTAAAAATGTACTCCTTTTCCCAATCGAACACCACCAAGTTGGCGTATATGGGGGCACAGGCTGCCCCCATCGCTACTCCCTTAATCTATCGGTGGTATTCTCCTTCATAATAAATGTAATTATGGGCTAAAACAGTCTCCATAAACTCCAATAACAATATATTTTTGTCTCCTGATATCATTCCAAGACTGTGAATACTCTCATGAAATCTAACCAAACCTTCCTCTTTAGGTATGTTGGAAAATAAATCAATGACATCAATTGTCACCAACCATTTTACCCCTTCGGCCAACCCTGGTTGCAATCTACCAAGGAAATCCCAAGAGTCACGTACCAAGTGTGGGATTTTCATTAGTGTAGGCTTAAGCCATTTGTCAATAACCCTTCCAAAAGGAAAGGTTTTAGCCTGGCTCCCCGAAATAATGGGCCTGAATGGTGGATCATTAATATCCTTATGGACTTTTGGAATACCAACAATTGTTCCTATGATGGGGTTCTCAACTTTCAGAAACTTATATAAGTCAGTTCCTATTCTTTCTTCCAATAATAGGTTCTCTAACAACAAGTCCACCTTATGATACCCTATGTGTACTTAATTTCTAGAAGAAATCACATATTTTCCAGAGTTTAACAACAAACCCATTATTTTATTTTTATAGTCACTAGCTAGGTATAGCACTACCCCGCCCCCCTTATCCGGTTTCATAATACGGATATTTTTATCCTCCTGTAATTCTTTCAGTGTACCCTGTTCTTCCTTAGTTAGATTAAACCTCATACTGGTGTTACTCCGTTTACTATACTTGTATATATCATTAATGACCAGTTTCTCAAAAGTATCCAACAACTTATTAAGAGGTGGCGTATATGTGCTAATAGTCCCAAACTCTTTATGTGCATTATGTATGCCATCATATTTCACACTAAGATTAAGTTTTCTTACATATTTCTTTATATCAACTATACTATCTACCGTATTGAATGCCCCATGGGGTATAAACTTCACCCCCTTAGACAAAAGTGTAAAATGTTCTTTCTTAAGCTCCTCATCAGTGTAATTATATATATAAAAGTTGTCAAAAGAACTAATGATTTCATTAACCTTAACAATCTCAGGAGAAGGTTCCATTGGGACAGGCTTGGGTATAATGTTTAACCTCTCCCCTTTCTTCCCACATAGCCTTCCCTTCCTTGGTTGTACCTCCTTTGGTCCCCCTCCCGATCCTGTTCTTCCTCTAAAAAATCCTGATTATAAGGTTGATTTTCATAGTTGTTAAACTCATTGTAATTTCCCCTATATTGATTGTACGCCCTAAATCTCTGATTATAGCTGGAATATCCACTAAATTTCCCCTTCTCTTTAGATGTTTTATGCTTATCATATTGATTATTGTTGTAACTCTTTTCCCACCTGTATACATCACCCTTTTTGTACTGCTCCAAATCACGGTTCAACTTTTTACATTTACGTTCAAATTGTTTATCTATAACACCAGCTACCCAATTGAACTGTGATTCATAGTACATTTCACATTTGTCATATAATAAGTCATGTACAATATTATTGTTAAGTTCATCCAATTCATTCAACAAAAAACATATGCGTTGGTTATTGCACTCAATAATAAACTTCATGAAAGAAAAACCAAAACCATCAAATAGTTTGCAACATTCTTTTTTACTATTTTCATCCAATATGACACCCATAGGGACCTTGAAAAACCTAAGCCCCATGGGTACAACACCTTTGTCAAGACATTTCTTTAAGTAATTGTTGTCCAATTGAAGGCTTTTTAAAACCTTAAGCTTTTTGCCAAACAAGAAAATGGTATCTTTCAAATTCTGTTCACCATATTCACCTTCATTGCTATTGTTGCTAACTACACACCTCCCAGTGTCCCCAAATTCGTGTTGACCCACCAGGAAAGTGTTATAATTGAAACGCCTCTCCCCATGAGTGGGGTTGATAGATGGCTGTTTAACAGTACCTTTATCCTTTCCGTATGCTGCAAAAGCGTATGTTTTCTTTGGAACAGTTCTTGTTGGCCTTGCTCCGGATAAGTTTAATTCCCCTTCCGATCCGTTCCTGCTAGCACCCAAAGGATTTTTGGCTTGTCCAATTTCCATGGAATGCGACCGATCAGAAGCTGGTTTATCTGTCGCAATACCATCCTGGCGAGCGCCATGTTGCTCCTCACAGCCCTCTCGTCGACTCCCTCCACATGTTGACGTCACAGGTACGGCGTTCTCAACAGTCGAGTTAGGTTGAGACATCATCTCCAGCAGTCGCGTCAGCTCGCCTCGCATAATGGCCATCTCAGACTGCAATCCCCTAATCTCGTCTCGTCTAGGGGAGAAAATCGTTGGTAATTCATCAAGCGAGTCCATACTCGCTCCACCACAAAGTAAATCGAATCACTAGGAACAGTCCACAGTATAAAACAAAACACACGCCAGTTCCTAAAGGCACAAAGCGTCCAACACAGCACAAATCCGTATTCAGTAGTCAGGAATACTAAAAAATTTTTTATTTTAACACAATAAAAACGTTAAGCGCTTTCATCACTCTATGACTTCATCAGAACAATTATACTAGCATACACAACACCATTTATATCCACTTCACATCACATGACACACAATTTGTAAACCACCTGACATAATTAATTGACTACAATTAAAACAGTTTAAAAGATTTTAAAAGTGCTAAACGCAATTTTCAAAAGTGCTGAACGCAGTTTTCAAAAACCATCATATTCATTCCCCCAGAGATTTCAAACCATTTATCTATGAACAACATGCTAAATGTACATTTAGATATACAGTACATATCACAACCCCTTCAAAATTACACGGATTGGTAGTCCACACTTTGTGTATGCAAGTATAATTGTTCTGATGAAGTCATAGAGTGATGAAAGCGCTTAATGTTTTTATTGTGTTAAAATAAAACATTTTTTAGTATTCCTGACTACTGAATACTGATTTGTGCTGTGTTGGACGCTTTGTGCCTTTAGGAACAGATGAGACATTACACTGAGGTTCCATCTGCCCAAATTACAGGGAAGTTTAAAAGATTGCAATACCAGCTCAGGCATCACCTGGGGCCTTAGGACTAGTGAGACTAACCCCATGAAAAATTAAATAAAATAAAATAATTTGCTGAGTGCATAATAGAAGAGTGAAATGTATTAACAGAATGGCTCATAGATTCATAAATTCACAGGTTCTGGCTAAACTTGTGGCCAAAAGGGACAATCAAGAAGATCAGCCACATAACCCAGTACTGTGGGATACTACCAGTTTGTTCCCTAGTAAAAAGACTTTCTTCACATATTTCTGGTGAAAATTTGCGATCACATATCCAGACTCATTTTAAAGGTTGCTAGAGAAGTACTCTGCTTAATATATAAGGGCAGCTTATTCTAGAAACACGGATTGCTTGGTTAGGTATCTGTCATGCCATCTTGTCTTGTTGAAGTGATAGTGTAGGTGTAGGTCTCTAGAATATGTGTTTACTTTAACGCTTGTTCTATTCATGTGAAGGAGTTCAAAGAGTGCTGGGTCATTCATAGTATGGAAAGCTAACTAGAGATCATAACTCAGGAGTCTGTATGATACTGAGTATAGTGACCAAGTGTTCAGTCTATTAAAATAGCTTAGGGCACTGAGACCTCAGATCCTTCTTTCGTGAGGTAATGTTGAGGTCTCACACATGGGTGAGACACATGCTAAATGCATTATATTCAAATATATGCCTAATAAGGGATGAAAAAAGTGGGATTATAATATCTTTGGACCTTGAGGAGATGCCATGAAGGATAAACTGTATAAGGTAATAGGATTTTCTAACCACCACAGAGATGTGGTGGTCAGTACAGAGTCTGTTATCAACATAAGTACCCAAGACCCTGATGACAGTGTCAAATGTAACTGGAATATTATCTATATGGTAAACAGTAGTGCGGTTAAGATAGTGCCCCCACTACTGCCTCTACCAGCGTCTACTTATAGGCAGTAGAGGTTAAGATAGTGAAGGCATTAAATAGGCTTGGGACACCTGGAGTAAGAGAAGAAAAATGGTAGTGGCAGCTGTGCTATATGCTGTGTTGTTTTGTGTTGTACTCTGCTGTTTTGTGCTAGCTGCAACACTCAACTAGACCAGAGAGACTTGTGCTCGTCTTCTTATGGCATTTTATAATGTCATGCGATACAATATGATCCAGTAAAATCACGGTAGAGTGTGCCACTATCACAGTATGACTCATGACCTTGTACAATCAGATAAAAGTGTACCAGAATGATAGAAAAGTACAACTATTAACAAATTGGTGTTTAAGTTAGCAAATTGTTTTTGAAAGCATCCCCCAGGCCCTCTACAAATTGCATCCTACTTAAGGTAAGACTTTAATTATTTTCAGTTCAAGGGGAGCTGAATAAATAGTATGTGCCTACAGGCAGGCTATGTATTAAGGCTGACTGTGTTAAAATAGATGAAGATAGAAAACTGATCCAACCAGGTTCACATAAATACTTTGTGGTTGCCATGGGATTTAAACCTTGGTCACAGGTGTTAGAATTTACTAGTTTAACACCTACACTCCTTTATGAATATTATGGCCTGCCATTTGATTTCACTGAGGGAGGTAAACAAACTAAATAAAGTGATAAAATGAGGATGGTCATGAAAAAATTTACCTCAAAGAATAATTCATTTTAATTTCGCCTGATGAGTTACTCTGGTACAGATTAATACAAAGATACAGTAAGACATCTATATGTCTCCTCACTCTCTATCTTTGTGAAAGAAAAATCACAAAATTAGTTTGCTCCTCAGGAAAGCTAGATGGTGTCATCTTAGTCATTTCTTTCACTGTTTAATTGTGAAGTTCACTTTCAATGCCTATTACCATTTTGTTTGCCTTCTATCTTATTTATTTATTCATATTTGTTTACTGGGGTAGTAAGGGTTGCCAGACATCCCTATTTCAGTGGGACTGATCAGCAGCCTGATCCCAAGTCCCGCTGTGCCGGTTAAAATCCCAGTGAAATAGCCTCCTCTTTGTTTTTTTTTTTATTGGCCCGTATGTCAAAAAAATTGCAGGAGCTACTTCTGTTTAATGTTCAGGCAGTTCTGCATTAAACAGGAGTAGCTGCATTTTGCAAGTTTTTTGATTGGCTCGTATACCGGCATAAGGGCCAATCAAAAATCAAAAATCTCCAAACATGGAGCTACTTGTGTTTAATGCGGAACTACGATGTTCTGCATTAACACCTTTTCTTTTCTCTTTTGGTCTTCACTTAGTGTGAAATACCTTTTTTTTTTTTTGACCCTATTTGGCCCATTGGAAATCTGGCAATCCTGGCACTGATCCATATCAAATAATTTCAGGCTCAGCCTCGGTGAAATACAAAACATTTCACAAACAAAAAATACAGAAATGTAATCAGTAACAGACTACTTCAGACTAATTACATAGAAAAATATAGTGTATATATATTCCAGTGAACAAGCATAGTGTAATGTACAATATATACATTAGTTTCTAAAGTGGGTCAATCTTCAGTGAATCTTGAGAAAGGAAAAAGCAATTTGGAAAGGAACTAGGTTGAGTGATATGTCCTATGTTGAAGCAGGACCATTTGCCTTGGATAAGAAGTGCTTTTTAAGTTGCATTCTGAATTTGAAATAAGTGTTGATTTCCTTAGTGTCAATGGAAAGACCTTGCCAAAGAGTAGGTATCTAAGAGGAGAAAGGATGTGCATTGTTGTGGAGTTTGGCTCAAGTGGTAATGAGAGTTGGTTTGGCTTGTGAGCAGTGTCTCAGATTGTATGAAGAGCTTTTTGTGAAGTCTAGCTGCAACAGGAGTAAATATGTAAAGCTGGAGTAGTTCATAGAGTTGAGATCCCAAAAATAGGTTAGGTCTTTGTTTTATGAGTTGCCATTTGGCTTTTTGTAGGGTGATACAGTGATATTCACAGAGAGGTGAGCTTGTAATGAATCAGTAAATGCTATTAGAAGTTGTTTGGAGTGTGACAATGCTTTTGTTGAAGGCAAAAGCAAAAACTGGGAGCCTTTATTCAAGATGAGAAAAGAGAATGATTTTGTCGATGGCCACCCTGGCAAATTGTCTTTTAATTGGCTATTAAGGGTTATACAAACCCATTTGCAAATGGATATTCTTCCAATGGGTTCTACCAATGATATTCCTTGTGCACAAAGTAGCCCGAAGGAGAATAGGGCTACTCGGATGACATCAGAAACCCGCGACACGTTGGCGGGAGGGAGAGAGACTATGGTGGATAAAACTTGTAGGAGGAAAAACGATGGACAGAACCCTTCCATTTCTAACCACAATGGAACAAAAGACAAAATGGAACTGCACGCTATGGATACCTACAAAGATATGGACTTTAACGTGTGGTTAAATAAATCATGTGTATTTAATTCAAAAGAAAAACTGAAAGAGCAAGCGAACAGTCTAACATACAAGGGCAAATGTAAGATTTTTAAAAAGCTATTATTAAAATTCAAATCACTTACTGTAGAAAATTGGAACTGTGACAAATGTATTAAAGAAAAGATAGTACCGAAAGGTTTAAGATTGAACAAATTTCCGAACAATATTAATGGTGACAAAATGTTCTTTCAAAGTATTTGCGACATTTTGAATGATTGTGGGCTAGCAATGTTGAAATTAATGATGAAACGCAACACTGATATAATGGAACAAAGTAAAAAAGAAATAGACAAGTTGTATGGTGAAATTAATACAGATCTACTGTTTTTAGTAGATGAGTACAAACATTTGTATTTTAGAGTTTTATATGACATAGATTCTGCTACTAATACGAATATTAATAGAAAATTAAAAAAGTTTGAAAGGGACCTAAACGAATATGAAAAAGGTTGTGCATACCTTGATGAAAGTACAGTTAAAAACTATAGGCATGATAACGCCCTGTATATCCATTACCAGGATAGACATCACAGGAATAACAATTATAGAGGGGCAGGAAACGATAGACACTGGGAGCAAGGGCAACCGGATTATAATCAACACAATTATAATCAATATGTACAAGAACAATATTCCAATACAAAGGAAGATGAAAATAATGTTAGAACCAATGTCCCCTTAGGGATGGACGAACCAAGGAGATCAGAGAGGCTGAGGAATCGAACCCAGCAAACATCATATGCACAGGTCACAATGAATAACAATATGCACACAGGGAGGGTTTACAGGTAGGAGATTTAGAAACAGTTTTGTATCAAGATGTAATAGGAGATAGCAGCACTGAACTAATACTGGATGTACAGGAACAATCGGATATTATTATCAATATGTATAATAATTTTAATATATTCAATTACACTGACATTTTGATTAACCAAGGTTTTTTTAATTTGTTTACAAAAGGGTTTACCTTTGTTCCTGTGAACAAACCTAGAATTGAAAATATAATACTGGACATCAAGTTGTTTACACGAAAATTAAATTTCAGGCATATGTATAAGGATAGATTAGTTCAAGATACGGAGAATGTATTAACTAGACATAGTACATACAATCCGCCCTTACAACATGAAATTTTGAATTTTGAAAAGTGTGTTATTAACAAGGTAAGAAATGAATATAAGAATGGTAATAAAATGAAAAGTAATTTGACAAAGGCTGAAGAGAAACTACTAAAAGATTTAAGTAGTAATGATAAAATTCGTGTAATTAAACCTGATAAAGGTGGAGGGGTGGTTATTATGGCTAGATGGGATTATATTAAGAGGATGAAGGATATCTTGGACAAAGAGGAACAGTATGGTCTAGTAACGAAGAATGAGATCAATATATCATATAGGAAGATAGACCTCATTCTGGAGGACAACTTGCTTACAGGAATGATAGACATTGAACTATATAGGTTCTTAAAAGTACAAAACCTGTTATACCGGCTATTTTTGGTATACCAAAAATTCATAAATCATTGCACAATCCACCCATGAGACCCATAGTGTCATCACAAGGGTCTAAAACCCAACCTTTGGCTATTTATGTGGACACTATGATAAAAGAATTTTACAAAAAATATGATCATATCTTAGTGAACTCATGGGATTTTTTGAAGAAAATTGGTGGGAGTACTTATATGGATACTATGCTGTTCATTACTATTGATGTTAAAGAATTGTTTTTGGTTATACCCCAAGCCATCGGCTTGGAATGGTTTGAAAAAACGTTAATTGAAATGAATTTGTTGACAGCTGCTGAGTTTAGAATTGTTCTGGAGAGTATGGAATTGATTTTAAAATATAATTATGTTTATTTTGAAGGTGATTATTACCATCAAAAAGAGGGACTGGCTATGGGCTTTGCCTGTGCTCCCATATATGCCAATATTATAATGTTGTTTTGGGAAAGGAAATATGTGTTTAATTCTATATACAGTCAATATATTGCTAAGTATTTTCATTTTTTGGATGACATTTTTGTTCTTTGGACTGGGTCTTATGATCACATTGAAGAATTTATACAGTGCATTAATCATACAAACACTTTTTTGCATTTTACCTATCAAATAGGCATAGAAGAAATACAGTTTTTGGATATAAAATTAAGTAAAGACCCCAGTTAGTATAAATGCTATAGGTCGAATATATTTGGAAAGGAACACCATTCTAATGCCTATTTACATTTCGATAGTGACCATCCATATCAACTTAAGAAGAATATTGTAAAAGGACAAATGATTAGGATGGCCAGAATGATTTCTGAGGATGCAGAGTTTTTAAATGAAATCAATAATGTAGAAAAAAATGTTTTTTGAAAGAGGGTATCCTATGGATTTTATTAGTCCTATAAAAGAATATGTAATTTTAGGAATAGGTAATAAATACAACCCTCTTTTAACAAAAGGTGGTTCTTCAGAGACCGTGGTTAGGTTTAATAATATGAATAAGAGTTTTAATACCCTGAATACATCAGTAGTAAGTTCTACACCGTATTTGACTGTTACATATTATCAGGGTGTAGGATGGTTGAGAAAAAGTATTAATGATACCTGGGAAATGTTTAGGAACATGGCAACTAAAACAGATGTATTTCAATGTGATATAAAATATAGTTTTAGAAGGAACAAAAACATTAAGAACATTATTGAAAAAAGAAAAACTATAGATGGTGGAGCCAACAAGAGACATGGTACTTTTAAATGTGGTAGGTGTGCACAATGTTCCGAGTCTCGACATAACTTTAAAAGCCAAAAGATATAATAGTTGCTACTCAAAAACAGTAGTATACCTAGTATTTTGCAAGGCCTGTTGGAGTTACGACAAAGGCAAAAATGAACGCCACCTCAGAAATAGAATATACAAACATACCAGGGACATCAACAAACATAATGACAATAATGCATTATACAGGCATGCATTGGTATGTAAACAAGCAGATTTCAAATTTTGGGTGTTAGAGGAGATTGAGCCCATGGATAGAGGAGGTGATTGGGAGACAAGGTTAGAGTACAGGGAAATGATCTGGCAATTAAGGCTAGATGCATGTAGTGGAAAGGGACTAAATGATCACATATCCATAACCCCGGCATTAAAATTATTGGCAATGGATCTGAAGGAATGTAAAATGTAGAACAAATAACAATATAGGGAAGTTTAATGAATAAATAAATAAATAAACAGTTTAGTTTTTATTCCTAATTTTAACAATTAACAAAACATTTTTAATATTTTGAACAATACATTGAGTTTTAACATTTAATATTTATAGTTATATATATAGATTCCTATTGATTAATTATACAGCCTTCTTGTTCATCTCATTTAATTTAGATATTTTAATAATAATTTATTCATACATAGGTCTTTTAATACTTTTAATACTATCAATACATCATATATATATGTATATATATATATATATATATATATATATATATATATATATATATTTATATATTTATATATATTCTTATATATATTTCTCATATTTATTTATGCATAATTTGATTCTTTCATATACATTTTCACAGATGTACAGAATATTTTAGTAATAACAACAATAAAATAATATTTACAATTAATATCAATTGCTGCTTTATGGTTTAAAATGATAGGTATTTATGTATTTTTGAGTCATTTGGTGTTGTGTATTGTGTTATTTATGGTGTTTTGAACTTGCATTATAGTTTATTACAGTTTTATAAAATGTAATGTCCCAGGCAGTGTTGCATAGACGTTCAATTGAAGCTAGCCCTTTAATTTTGTTACTAATTGATTGTATAATTAAAGAAATTGTTAATTTTCAGCCAGTGGGTTACTAATACTGTGATATATAATGTATGGATTGCTAAGGGTAACTGGATTCTGAAGAAGTCTCCGTCAAGGAGACAAAAGCACTCAATCAGTTACTTTTGTCTTTGTTTTTTTATTTTTTATTTTACATTAAACACATTTATAATATCCGTTTGACATCGTTCATTTTGGGACTATAACAGCAGTTTAGTTCGTGGGTAAAGGGACAGCCTTTATTGTGCTGGAGCAGCGTTGTGTTTCAACTGCTAATCAGAAGTTGTTTGGAGTGTGACAATGCTTTTGTTGAAGGCAAAAACAAAAACTGGGAGCCTTTATTCAAGATGAGAAAAGAGAATGATTTTGCCGATGGCCACCCTAGCTGGTTGGCATATAAAACAGGAGACCTTTTTGGCCCAGAAGAGGAGGGAGTTTATTTTGGCTCTTCCTTTGTCTATATGGAGAGTTTATTTTGGATCTTCCTTTGTCTATATGGAAATAAAAGTTTAGTGGCTACTCAAGCCATAGTCTTAGGTATTTGAAGGTGAAGGCTGTCTTTATGGAAGTCGTGTAGGTCAAAGATGGCTAAAAAGTCAGGTGCTTGGTTAATTTTCCATGGAGTTCCAAAATAATTTTAGTCTTGGTGGGGTTGGGAAGTAGTTTATGGCTTTCTGAGCTGTTGGTGGAGCTCATGTATGTCTCATGTGAAATGGCACTGAATGTTGGTGTGAGACTAACTTGATCAGTAAGTGAGTATGCGGATAGGTGAGAGGTGGGGGAGGTCATAAGGATGTTTGTTAATAAATATAGAGATGAAGAGGGGGACAAGGATGGATCCTTGTAACTGACCTTTGGTAATAGAAGCAGATTATGATTGGGAGGGCCCTATTTTAACTCTGAAGTGTCTATCAGTGAGGGAGTTTTTGTCTGGACTGATAACCAATTTCATTTAGTTTGTTTTGGAGAAGATAGTGGTCAGTAAGTCAAATGCCTTTGATAGATCTATAAACAGGGCATCTGTAAGGATAATGCCTTAACAATGCCTGTAAGGAAGCTGCTATCAGAGTTTAGCAGGATATCATCAGTTAGTGGCCAAAGTGCCGTCATAGTGCTTCATCCAGGCCAGAATCCATGTTATTTGTTGGACACCAGGTGGTATATAGCTGGACAGTTGGGTGTAGACTATCTTTTCAAAATGTTTGCAGAACTGGGAGGACAGATATTGGACAAAAGGGAAAGGTATCTTTTTGGGTTGTTTTGCTGTGAGAGAGGTTTAATTGGAGCATATATGAGACATATATTATATATGTATTAAGAGGAAGGCATAGATGCTCTCTGAAGTGAAATATGAACCAGAGAGTTATGTTGTCAGATCCAGGAGGTGTGTCAGTGGAATATTTCAAAGTAGAATAGAGACTTCTTTGAGACATATGTATTTGAAGTAGAAGAAGGGGATAGATGGTGGTGGGGCAGGCAATGCATGCTCTGTGGGAGTTGTGGAGTTTATTGATAGGAGATTGCCAAATTATTTAAAGGAATCTTCTGGAGAAAGTTTACCACATTGAATGGTGTTTGTAGACAGGATATCTGAAGGAGGTTTTCTTCCTGTAAGTAGGCTAACCTCTTTCCAAAAGTGTTTCAGGGAATTTAAGAGGGGGACCTATTTTTTTTTTTTGTTTTTGTTTCTTTGTTTGTTTGTTTGGAGATTTTTTTTGTGCCTTCTGATGAACTTATTGGCTATGTTACACAAGACTATAAAGGAGGTGTGGTTGTAAGTTGTGGGAATCTGTTTCCATTTTTACCATGGTTCCTCCCTTAGAGTTAAAAAAATATTTGAATTCAGTGGATAGCTATTCAGTCCTGATGGGTTTATAAAGCTTGTGGATAAGTAGGAGGAATGTGTCTTACATTTGGAGTAGAAAGTTGGTTAGGCTTACGGCTGCTGTACTACTGTCATGTGAGGAAAGTATATGGCTCCAGTTGTGGACTTTGAGAAAGGTTCTGAATTTGTCTGTATCTGCACTATTCTGGTTTCTGAAGGCATTTAGTTTTTGTAGGATAGTTGACAGATGTAAAGGTGATTGGGCAGTGGTCACAGTGATGGTGGCAGAATATTTATGCTAGCGATGGAGTTTTGTATGTTTGTAATAATCAAGTCAAGTGTGAAGTTTTTGAAGTACTTGAGGTTAGATCTTGTTGGTTCTAAGTTGAAGAAGACCTAAGTCTGGTAGGAAGGTACCCATGTCAGATGAAAGAGGGACAGGATAATTAAGACTGAAGTCACCTAAAATGATTTGTTATTATTTTAGGACAGTTGTTAAGGATGATAGTGATGAGTGTCTTGAATTTACCTAGGGAAGCAGGTGGTGGTAGATATGCTGTAGTGTTCAGTAGTGGTTTGCCTTTGTGCTTTGGAAATTTCAGGAGAACCCATTTCGGACCAGAATTTGAGGAGACGTTTCATTGAGCAATGACATTTAGGGTTTAGTTTATTTCTGTACAAAATTAGAGAGCCTCCACCTGATTGTTTGTTTAGTATGACATCATTGACATACTTGTAGGATGTTATAAAGTACTGGGAGTTAGGTGAGTCTTTTTTGATGCAAGATTCTGTGACTTCTAGAAAGTCTGTGTTGTACTGGGAAATAAAAAACACTTATGTGGTCTAGCTTGCACAATGAGGAGGGAACAGTCCAGTGTAGGAAGACAGTAGTTCTGATGTTGAGGAAAGGGAGTTCCTGGATTTGGGTTGGGTTTAATATTACTCTTAAGAAGGATAATAAAGATTATGGAAGGCTGTCTGAATGAGCTGGTTTGTGTTTTTAGGCAGAGAGAAAAATACTTCTGTGTCTTAGTAATCTTACAGAACAGTTATCCTGTCAGTGGTGAGCTGAGAAATAGGCTTGGTCTGATTACTTGGGGGGGGGGGGGTGTTGGTGAGGAAGTTGTGGAAGCAGGGGTAATACATAGTGATATGATAACTGGTTGTTTAAGTGTTTTATGAAGATTTTTGTTATTGGCAGTAGGAGTGAGGCAGGGTAAGTTGTGGAAAGAGGAACATATTAATGATTAGATGTGTGTTGTATTTTGCAGGAAGTTGTAAGTAGGGGTTAAGACTTCCAGTAATATCATAGTACTGACTATGAGGGCAGTGAGATAACAGGGTTATGTGGTTTAATGACTGTGTCCTTTTAAGAGGTGTGTCTTGAGGATGTGACAGTGGGTAGAGATCAGACCAAATATAATGCTTGGTCTTGGGAGTGGCTAGGGAATTGGGAGTGAGAGGAGAGTGAAGTGGGACACGACTTCTATTGGCTTGAGAGTCAATCTGTCAAGCCCTATGTCTAGCAATGAGCTCAAATCTCAGAGTTTGCCTTTTTATTCCATTTCACATACATTTTATTTTCTCAGGTCATACTACTACTATTCCTTAGTTATACATTCCTATTATTACACACCTCTTGGTTCCCTGGGTCACTTCCCTGCTGGATGTTTCCTCTGAGGGCTTTGCATATTTGTACCCATTTGGGGTATTCTCTGCTGTTTCCTTCAGCATCCCACGGATATGAGGTTATGCGAGTTACTAATGCTTAGGTTGTCCGTAGATGAGTTATGTGATTAGGTGAGTGTGAGTGTTTCCTGTAGTGGATTGGACTTTCTCCAGTTCAGATCTTCAGCCAGAGTAGATCTTCAAGGTGCTGGGAGAGGGGGTTATGCTGGCAACTGCTTCTGGTGGGGGATTTTTTTTATTTTTTTATTTAATGACCTATCCTCAATCCCCCCATGTTTGTTTATTCCACTTGAGGGCTACTTCTCTCTATGAATCCTTCCTGCCTTCAGGCTGTGCCTAGATGAATATTTTCCCCCTTGGGATAAGTATGCCATTCCCTCCCTGCTGGTTCCTCAGATACCCGAACCTCTTATCGAACCCTTGTCACCTGGACTGTAGTTAGGACTTTATCCCTCAATGTCATGGTGCTCGATCATCTTAGTCCTTCCTTATTGATCCAGTATACTTGTACCACTTACCACTGTCATAAAGTCACTCTGAGGGAACAGGTAGCTGTCTGAATCCCACTCTGCAAAAATAATTCCTTACCTCTATATTATGTCAGGCCATGGACCAGGTCAAGCAAATACAAAAAGCAATGTACACTTTGGGACAATGTGTAGCCAGTCAAGTTAGCTTAACCTGGCCTTACACAATGATCTCAAATATCATGCAGCACCTGTGGTTTTACATAACTCTCAAATAGTTTAAGGCCTTGATTAACCTTCAGTCTCCACACTGGGGCCTGGTATAATGATTGAGTGTTTGACTCACAGACACAATTCTCACTTTGCGCAAGGAAATTGGCTAGGCTTAGAATGGCCTATTAAGAAAGCTAGCCTAGTAATTAGCCATGAACTATGAAGTGTAACAGGTGTCATATTTATGGCTTCCCATCCATGTGAAGCTGAGTTTGTCTATTACTTAATGTATGCACAATCTAGACCAGTGGATAGGGAATAGGAAATTTACACCATGCCTGGCACCCATGTCCCTTATGTAGAGCGATAGCTTATAAATGCCTGGCCATCAATGTCTTATTTGGATGCAGGATATTATTATTCTTTCAGGAAAACTTGGCTAGGGTTAGAATGGCCCCTTGGGTTATTAGCCTAGTAACAGTCTATGAATCTAAGAATCTATGGATAACCCAGTAGTTTGTGTAATAAACTGACCCAGTAGTTGTAGTATTAACCCTTTCATAACCAATGTTTATCTCTTTTGAGTGTTTTCTTGAAACTGCAACATGCATGCAGAGTTCCACCTTCATCCTGTAACACTGCTGAACACCCTTCTTTGTTTAATGTGCTGGCTTATAAATGCTCTTGCATCTCATTTAAACTCCTCTTTGAGGGTGGGACATAACTCATTTGTCATAAGCAGTACTCATTCACTGTACCAGCTTCCTTTTTGCAGAGTTTCCCCATCCCCGGCATATTTTGTTTCTGATGTGCTGCACACACTTACATTGGTATTCTTCTGTTGTACTCATGCCTCACATGCAGCAAACTACCTAGGTACTATAAAATGCCTTGTCACTGTATGTATACTGTGTAACTTGTTTCATTTTCTGAATGTGTTTAATTTTTTAGTTATTCCTTTATACAGAATGATGCTGAATGCCTTAACAATGCCAAAATAAATAGTATTCAGTGTCAGCCCTTCAATGAGTGCTGCTGTTACTTTTATAAAGAATGCCACAGGATTTGAAAGGCAAGCTCTCTTCTTCATAGAGTTATTTGATTTGTTCTGTATCCTAGAGATGTAGGTCCCCAAGCCAATTTATGATCAACTCCATTATGTCAAGCCAAGTTTATATGAATCCTCAGTCACAAGCACTTTACAGATTTAACTGGGTGAATGTACTAGCAAGGAATAATGTATAAAATTGAGCTGAAATTAATTGAGTATTATGAAAACAAACTGCTTGTAGAAACAAATGACTCTCTGCATAACTTTACACAGAGTATTTGTCAGACTGAAGGTCCTAGAATTGTTTTAGTCTGATGTGACTGCCCCTTTTGAGAACTGGTATCGCTGCAGCCATTTGCTATATTTCAGTTATGTTCCTCATTATGGTGTTTTGTATAACATGATTGCCAGTGACTGAGTTACAATTTCTTTGATTCTGCTAAGGAAAACAAAAGAATCTATCAGGTATGTTGTCTGGCCATGTGAAACTTGAATTTTTAGTTTTATTTCTGGAAGCAGTTATCATGTCTATAGTTGCATAAGGGATGCTTCACCTTGTCTCTATACCAGTCAAACATACAGTTTTGCTTATTGTAAAATCTGCACCTTGTTTTTTCAGTAGCCACGTTATGTCTTCTGGCTGGGTGGTCAATGTTTACTGACAACATATTATGAGCAAAACATTTTCTTTCAGTTTTTTTTTTTGCTCCTCACTGCTGAATCTGCCCATGACTCCACCACATCCACACAGTTGGGCTATTTCTTCTATCAGAGAGTGAGACGTAGGCAAGAGTTCTGCATCACAATAATTCCTCCCTAGGGTGCCTTCTTAGACCTTCTGTTCCTCTTATGGCAAAAGATGGGTGATAGGAAGTGGGCCAAATGTCTGGTCTATTGGGGCAGCCAATGTGTCCCCTTCAGGCATGATGTGAGGTATTGCCAGCTATGCCAGGAGAAATAGGGCAGTGGATGTATAACATATGCCAGCAGAGCTAGCTGGAGTTTTGTAAAGAATTATATGTCATTTGTATATCAACTGATTTGTACAGATGCTTGTGTTGAAAATATGTTTGTAAAGCTGCATGTGTTAAAAAAATGTACCAACAGTGGGTCCTGCTGGACAGAAAAGAAATATACCTGCACGTCAGACTGTATTTTAACTGCTGAAATGAATAGTAAAAACAAGACCCAAAGCCAAAGGATTATGAAGAAAACCAACAGAGGTAACTGCAGCTTACAAAAAGCCTTTAAATCATTGTATAAAATCTTCAATGATGAAACCAACATAAAACAAATCACTTTTAATGATGAAACACAAAAACATAGAGACGTAAGCGCTTTCACAGGCACACTCCCTGCTTCATCAGACGTTAACATTGAAATGGTACTATTCAAATATATAGTCATTTCACAAACCAATTAAGCTGGGTCACTCCCTAATCCTGATTAAACAGTTTTATGCCTAATTGATGCAGCACAGAAGCAAAAAAGTATGAGCACACACTCCATATAAGCACAAAGCAGTTCTGCTTACGTAAATATATATATACAATTAAAAATAGCGTTAAAAATAGTAATAACAACAAACTAACACATAAAATATTAGCCATCAGTCCTATGATAAAAATACTGCATTAACAAAAACACCTATGCAGTACAAACTGACTAAAAAGTCAGCGAAGAGGTCTGGCATTTAAAACAGGTTTGAGTGAAACAGCTTCATTGAGGCCATTCCCTCGGTGTGCTCCCAACCTTAAAATCCATCTGAGCTCAGCACTCTCTGTTTCATTGACTATATCACCTAAACGTTGGCTCATGGGTACTGTATGCAAAATCTGAAACACAAAACTATGAGATATACCTAAATCTAAAACATGCCTAGCTATGGCACTATATGTTTCACCTCTCCTTATATTATATAGATGGTCACGAATACGCTCACGTAAAGATCTATTAGTCTTGCCTATGTAGTATTTGAAACAAGTTGTACAGTGAGCGACATACACAAGGTTTCTAGTATTACAATTACCCCCTGTCCTCAACTGCCACAGTACCCCCGTATCTGGGTGTCTAAAGTACCTGGATTCATCCACATAAGGACATTGTGGGCAATTCCCACATTTCATAGTACCCCAAGCCAATTCTTGATTAACTGTGTTGGGCTGGCCTGATGTATTGGTGTAACATAGACGCTGCTTTAAATTCTTACAGTTTTTATACACAAATATTGGAACATCACCAATTAAGTCCCTAGTGTGTCCATCAACCAGTAAAATATGCCAATGGTCACGGATAATCTGTTTAACCCTGTTAATGTTATTACCATAAGGTATCACAAATGCTGATAACTGGCCATCCCTCATCCTGCTGTTACTAGGCTGTGGGCCAGAACAACGTGGCCCAAAATAGGGGGTGGCCCTTGTATGTCTCAAGGTTCCCATCTGTCTGTCAATATTCGCAAATTCTCTAACAGAATATCCCCTCTTCAGAAACCCTTGTTCCAAGGAGCTCATTTCTTCATGGAATGTTGTATCATCACAGCAAATCCGGGAAGCCCGCATGGCTTGTCCCTTGATAATATTAGAAAAAATCAACGGATTGTGCATGCTAGTGCGGTGTAGATTGGCTGCACGATAACAGGACTTTTTATATAGTTTGGTTTTTATAGTATCATTATCCACATAGAGTGTGACATCTAAATAATCTATACTTGTGGTAGAATAATTAACAGAAAACTTCAAAAAATCACTAGTTGAGTTAACTTGTGCAATCAAATCATTGCCACTTGTATCACTGTTTCGACAAATAAGGAACAAATCATCAACAAAATGCCTATAAAATAGGACGTTAGTATTGTTAAGAAGATGACTATGTTCCCAAGATACCATTATAAGGTTGGCACAGCTATTTGCACAGCTCGTGCCCATAGCTATGCCTTTAACCTGTTTATAATATTTAGAGTCAAACAAAAAAATGTTGTTATCAAGGACAATTTCTAATAAAAAACATAGTACATCTGCCTTGCTATCATCCATCGCGTTGTCATGAACTAGTAAATTGTGTAACAACTCTAGTCCTATCTGGTTGGGGATACACGTAAAAAGGGACTCAACATCCATAGTAATGAACATTAAATCAGATACATCACAACAGTCCTGCACAAATACATACAATTCTCTCAGAAACTGTTCAGTATCTTTAAGAATGTAAGTATAATTGGACAAAACTGTTTTAAGTTCAGAATCCAAATAAATTGAAAGAGCCTCTGTGGCCCAGCCCGCTCCAGCAACTATTGGTCTAAATTTTGGTAATAAAGGGTTCTTGTGGATCTTAGGCAGGCCATGTAACCTGGGTATCAGTGGCTGCTCAATATGGAAGTAGTTATATAAATCTCTATTAATGATTTCAGAACGTAGACAATCTACTAATGCAGCATGTATATTAGCAAGTAGGATACCTACTTCAGCCATAGAAATCTCAGTATAAGCATCAGTACTCAACATATCATTCATAGTTTCAAGGTAATACAAAGTGTCCAATACAACGACAGGACCACCCTTATCAGATGGTCTGACTATTATGTCCTTATTACTTTGTATAGATCTAATAGTTGCAGATTCTTCATCACTTAAATTATTCAAATACTCAGGTCTTGAAAAGTCACAGTCATTATAAATAGCATTTTCCACTGCTTTTAGGAACACTTCAATGTTTGGTGGTAGGGGCGGTGTATAATTACTCTTTCTTCTAAAATCGGGCACATTATCATAACTACGAGGGCCCAACCTAAGCTTCAAGGCAATATCACGTACAAACATACGTAACGAGACAAGTACCTCACTGTTATCAATAGTCTGGGAAGGTATAAAACCCAACCCTTTATTGAGCAAACTATGCTCAGCACAAGTCAAATTGTATTTAGAGATATTCCATACTAGGTCGTGTTGTTCCACATCTTTTTGATTGTTTGTACCTGTGTATGTGCTGGTGCCTCTTTCCGCTTCTGCCCTCTTTGTGATTCCGTATCCACCGATTTCTTCCTGGTATGTTGAAAAGGTAACGGAAAAGCCGCTGGATCTAGCTTATGAGGAAGATCAGAAAGTAGTTTACGTCTCACATCTGGAGTGGGACGTGATGCTCCATTGTTATCAAATGAATGAATATATTAAAAGAGGATACTGGAAGAGAAGAGGTTAATCTCAGTCCAACTATCTTTGAAAATAGTCTGAAATTAAATTACCTGGTTTAGGTGATAAAGATTGTATCTTACAAATTTGGTTGCAGCCAGAGACAAAATGTCTGTGAAAACCAGAACTAGAAATACTACTGTATTGTCCTTAGGGGTGAACTAATTGCTACCCCGGAAGGATGGAGGTTTTTGGAATGGTTTTATAGCTTCCAGATGCAATGACCAGATATATGTGATGTCATTCTGTAACCCAGCACTGAAATTATGTTTTAATACCAGATGAGACAAAAATCTCACAGCAGTCTGTTTGTGAAACCTGACAAAGAAGGACCACCTACCCACTTCATCTTGCCTTGCTCTAGTAAGTGAACTAGGGGACAGTAATTCTTTAGATCATTCAGGAAAATATAGTGAGATTAGTTAAGCATTGTTTTTCTGTATCTATGTGAATTTTCCATCTGAGTTATTTTAATATTTCCTGTAATACAATCCTGAAGATGTTTTCTTTTTCAATAGCAAATATCTCCAGCAAATACGTGTAGTAGCCATAGGTGCAGTTTTTGTCCCACTATTTGCAAAACTGGTTGGCTACATAAGTTCCATTCTTTTATATGTTATATTTTACTTGTGCTATATAGATGACTATTTTACTTTTGCAAGGCAATGAGATCACATTTAAAAAGCTTGTTGACAAACTTAACAAAAGAGTTAATTTCTTGGTGCTTATTTCAAATAATCCCATTTCTCTTTTAGATGTTTATGCAGACTATGATGACCTTACAAGAAAATTTTTATCTTAGATATTTAGGAAGTCCATATTTCTAAATTAGCTGTTTGACAGTCACTAACCAGCCTATATCAAAAAGAAGGTTGTAAAGAATCAAGCTGGTTGATTATCGCACTTAACTACATTGCAGCCAATTTGTTCAAGGTGTTGATATGCTGAAGGTGTTTATAAAAAGGAGGTGTACTGCAGAATCATTTAATGGCTCGTTTGTCCTATTACTGCAGAAAGACATGTGAACTGCAGTTTTATCCTTTGTTGTAATAACATTACCAGTGCATGGTATACACGTGTACAACTAGGTTATATTAAAAGTATCTCAGTATTATAAGTGCTGATTATAAACAGTCTATGTGTATTACCAACAGTGCTGAGAGCAGAACCATTGGAAATAATATAACAAAGAAATGAAGGATCCTACTGAGCAATGAAACTTTATGTATTAGCAATGAACCTAGATTTGTCAACAAGAAGGTTATATACGTAATGCTGGTATTCGAGAACAATGACAATACATATGGAACGAGTTGTGCTCTAACCATTTCAAGTAAGGTAGAAAGTATTTTTAATTGTGGGTGGTGTTCTTGCTGTCATTTTATTAGTGAAAG
Organism: Protopterus annectens; assembly: GCF_019279795.1. NCBI lineage: Eukaryota > Metazoa > Chordata > Ceratodontiformes > Protopteridae > Protopterus > Protopterus annectens. The sequence goes on from NC_056725.1 coordinate 1,479,945,285, forward strand.
GCTAGTTATATCCTTGCCTCATTTACACAGAAATTTTGATGTCAATCAGTACTATACTTGTAACAGCAAGGGCCATTATTGTGTATATAGCCATCTTTTCTGAATGCGAAAGTTTCTATATTGGAAGACGGACACAAGGTTTTATAAACATATTTATGAGCGTGTTTATGACATTAGAATTAATGACAACAGTGATACCCTATGTAGCTGTACTTGTGTCTGCACTAGTCATTTTCTGCTAATGTTTGCTATTGAAAAAGTTGATGCTTAAAATTCAAACAGCCCCTGGGATTCATGAAGCTCGGTGCAAGTACGGTTTTAACCTTGCGCCATGCATCCTCATTAGAGATGGTGCAGCAGCGCCATATGAATATGTATGAGGGCACGCCACTGCACCCTTGAAGTGCACAGGAAACATGTGCGAGTGCAAGGGGCGTGTACAAGTGCTCTACAGAGGCGTAAACACGCCCCGATAGTTGCACAACCTACTATGCTTACTATTAGAGCCCGCCTCTAAAAGTAAGCCAGTAATTCAGTACCTGTGGAGCAATGTATGCTAAGCATACAAGCACTTACTGTTCTGTTATCGAGGATTAAAGTTCTAATGTGTTTTTACTGCCGTGTAGAACCAGCGTGTTTTTTACATTTATATATTCTTCTTCTATGTGGTTATTTAATCTGGAGTTTAGTTCTTTGTTTCTTTTAAGCATACGAGAGTGTCCACGGACAGTGAAATAAAATCGAAGTAGTAAACACACAAGCACGTAGTGGAATGTTGAGCCCCGGCCCTAGAACTTTCACAATTAGATTCCCCGTGTCCCTATTTTACATTTGTATTGCTGCAATATCAAAAGTGTAAGCAAAGCGCAACATGTTTGCATGTCGCTGACCTCCGCTGAGCGTAGCTTACACATCAAAGTCATTCAAATAGAGAAAAACATGCAAAATCAATGTAAGTGTCAATAATGTAGTGGTTAGAGCATCCGCCTACTGAACAGGCATTCACAGTTCAAGTCCAACTATAGCACATATAATTTTCCACGTGGAATGAATGTCGTTTTGCTGTAAAACCGACATAATAACATGTAAATGTGAACTTAAGTATCGCATGAGATGTTTAACTAAATTTCATTCAATCAAAGTGGTACTGTCATAATGAATAAGGCACTAGTAAGCAGGTGTAAGCAAAAATAGGCAGCAGTAAACATATATAACTACCAGTAAGCAAGTCTGAGTGCGCTTGCATGGGTGTATGCAGTGCCCAGCATAGGAAATATATATAAGTATGTACAGATATATAATATATATATATATATATATATATATATATATATATATATATATATATATATATATATATATATATACACACACACACACACACACACACACACACACACACACATATATATATATCTATGAAGAATGAATGTCGTAACAATAAAGCAAACAAAAGGAATGAGAAGGGAATCAACAGCAACCCCAGTATTATATAGCGCTGTCAGCGTATGTCATATCAAGCTGGGCAGGAGTGAGCAAAGCACTGCTACTCACACCACAGGCAGGATATTACCAGTGGGAGTAACATTGTTGATCTGCTAAGTCTACTTTACACACAGAGGGTAGTCCCTGGTGGGACTACCCAAAAATTGATAGACCATTTGGCCACCCGACCATTACACAAGCAAGGGCAGGTATGTTCAAGGACTAAATGGTGGGAGAGCCTGATAATACATGGGTTGGGACAGCATACGTGTAGGGCCCCTAACGCTCAGGAGAGGGCAATGTGTGGAGGTGTGTCATGGCTGCGATAGCAACTGGACAATGGATGGTATGCACGTATGTTGAACTCGGGTGGGGTGGAGGATCTATGGGTATGAAATTATGGATCCAGGTGTGTCAGGGTTGGATGGGCTGGTAAAACTTGGACTGCCTCGTGGAGGTCAGTGAGTTTATTATAAGTATATATGCATACACACATGCATATATCTATATGTAGAAGTACATTCCCTGTAACACATTCATTCCATTTGCAGACATAAATAACATAAATGTGCCCTTACAAACCTTGACAGTAGATCGAATAATAGGTTGTGCATAAGAGGGAAGGGACAAAACTGCTAAAATGCAGAAGTGTGCACAATGTCCGAAGTCAGTGCTGTGCTGAAAAAATGAAATGTAAGGACTTTCTCACACATGGAATCATTCCTGTGATCTGCCTGCTACGGCAATTAATAAACTGGTCTATTTGTAAAAGAAATACACCAAACTCGTGCATAACTAGCTCTCATGTGTAATGTGTGTGTTACCACATAGTCGTACTTATTCATTTATTGTAGTATCATGTTAACGGGAGTAAGGATGTAATGAAGTATAGAGTCTAATCCTGAAATAAAGACATGCGAATAGTGTCCTTTCGGTCGCTCATGTCACCAATGTTTGTGGACTAAAAGTTTGGAATTTCTGAGGATACGTGGGGTGAGTCAACCGATGGGATGGGTCTACAGGAATAGGGAGTGGCCAATGTGTAGTTGTGTGGATACACCACAAATCCAACTGGAGAATGGATGACTGCAGTGTTAGTGAGGTGTTGGGGTGGGTGTTTGGGGAACTGGGAGTCAAGGGTATATGGGTATATATGCAAATGAAGCAGCACAGCAATAGTGTATTGGTTAGAGCATCCGCCTAATGAACAGACATTCCCGTTAAGAATCCCACTGCAGCACATACCATTTTCCATCGGTAATCTGTATATGAACATATTTTGACATCTGTATGCTGTATAAACTGCAAAATAACAATTAAAAGTGAAATGGAGTGTCATAATGAATAAGGCACTAGTAAGCAGGTTTAAGCATATATAAACACCAGTAAGCATGTGAAAGTGCATTTGCGTGGGCTATGCATTGCTTTGCAGACACACACACACACACACATATATATATATATATATATATATATATATATATATATATATATATATATATACATATACATATATATTTATATATATATATATATATATATATGTGTGTGTGTGTGTGTGTGTGTGTGTAGATATACACAGATATACAGCTATGATAGGAAACAGCACACAAGAATGACATATGTTCACAGGCTATGTCAGTGGAAGTGAGGGGCCCAAGCAAGAAACATGAAACACGTAGCATGACCTTCCACCACCCCCCCCCCCCCCAGCCGGACACAGGAAACATACACACAAACCTGCAAACAATGTAAATAGCGAACTGCTCCCCAGACCACAGGCAGGATACAACTGGGGGGGTACACAGTGCACCCGTGAAATCTAATCATGGAACACAAAGTGGAGCATCCCTTGCAGGACGCCCCAAAAATTGACATAAGACCAAAGGAAGGTAATATGCCAACCATTTTGGCTGGGGTGTGTACATGCCCAGAATACAAGGGTGGGAAAGCCTGATGAGTCGAGACAATGTATGACATGGTCCCGTGAAGTAGAGAGTGGGCAGCGTATAGTGTTGTGTTCAGACCCAACCATGACCCAGAGTAAGGATGGGTGCTGTAGAGGAGGTGCGGGTGGGGGAACTATGGGTAGCTAGTTATGGGTCTAGGTGTGCAAGTGTTGGCTGATGCAGGCCTATATGGACAGCCCCAGGGATGTAAGCAGAAGTGTTAATTGGGCAGAGGCGTCACCCAATGAGCAGCCACACCCACTACCAGTCCCACTGCAGTGAAGGATAATCTACATGGGAAGGAATGGAATAACCAGATGTAGATGTATATAGGTAGAGGTATGTGTGTGTACATCTACCCATAGCAAAATAGAGATATACCTCTCCCTCTCCATAGTGCAAATGCATACATACAGAGACAACCTAGATATACATACCCACATATAGGTATATACATATGCAGACACCCATAGACCCATATGTTGTTAAATATATATTAACAGCAATATATAAATATATACATGTATGCATACATATACTGATATATATGTATATAGTAATGTGTATATATATATATATATATATATATATATATATATATATATATATATGTGTGTGTGTGTGTGTGTGTGTGTGTGTGACTGTAAATATACACGTATATAGCTTCGATATGATACAGCGGTTACGAATTACATATGTTCACAGGCCGTGCATATGGGGGTGTGGGGTCCAATCAACAAACGTGTAACATGTAGCATCCCCCCCCCCCCCCTCCAGCTAGGCTGGTGAGACATACAGACACACAATAAAAGTAAACACACCACTGCTTCCCAGACCACCAGCAGGATGCTACCAGTGGGAGAGACCTGCCAGGTCTAATCTTGCAACAAAGACAACAATGTCCCTTGTGGGACACCCCAAAAATTACTGATCATCGGAGTCAGTCCTTGTAATGATTCATCAAACCAGGCTGTAAACGTATACAGACCAGTAGGTTGTGCAAGCCTGATAACCCATGGGTCGACACAACATATGACATGTGTCCTGACATGCGGAGAGTGGGCAGTGTGTAGTGGTGTGTTTATACCCCTTCTGCACCCACAGTAAGGATGAGTGCTGTAGAGGAGGGGCAGGTGGGGGAACTATGGGTATGCAATTATGGGGCCTAGGCGTGCAGGTGTTGGCTGGCGAAGTCATATTAGGACCACCCCGGGGATGTAAGTAATATTCCAAAATGGGCATAGCTTACGCCCATACCTCTCAACCCCTAAGAGCAACTCCACTGGACAGGACATAAACCGTTGGGGGAACAAATAGGGACCATACCTCTCAACTGTCATCCCTGATTTTGACTCAAATTCTAATTCTATCCCACTTAATCCCTCCTAAAACTAGTGACTTTTGGAGGAAAGATGTGAATTACACGTAATGAATTGCTGTTATTGTTGTGTCTTTCGGATTTTCCCAGTTAGGGGTTGCCACAGCAGAACTTCGGTCTGCTAATGATTGGCAGGAGATTTTTACGTGCCGAGTTGCCGGCCCTGATGCACAACCTTCAAAAAAGGTACGCCCATTCACGCATGTCACACAGAAGATGCTCTAGCTGAGAATCGAACAGGACAACGTCTTACTGTGAGTCGACAATGCTACCGCAACACCACCACCGCAGTTATCAATTACACGTAATGAATAATGACAACAATTAAGAGTTAGAAACTTCATTTACCTCAGAAAATGTGTATTAATTCATATGCGCCGAGTCTGTCAATGTGTCAAGTTAATAGCACTAATATTTTAAATATGTCCCTGATTTTGTCATGATTTGTCCATGATTCAGTTGATATTTGTCCACAATTGTTTGACAGGTCTGATAGGGACAGAAAGCACATATTCCACTTACAACCTTAGAAAGATGATAGAATAATAGGTATGCAGTAGCATGACTCGGCTGAAGGATGTGGGTTCCAAAACCCAATTATTTGTTTGTATTGAATGGTGTCAGTACCCATGTATTAGCCAGACAGGTGCATATTATAAGAGAAACACACCAATAGTATGAATCAAACTCTGGACAGGCCGCGGATTCTGTACAGTCGAACGGCATGCTTACTCCTAATGGGCAGCCATTCTCAATACTGTAGGCATGTAATCCGATATAATAGGCATCACAAGGTAATATCATAGTCCTCACTTCCACCCAGGGGTGTGAGTGTCAGATGCAAACACCAAATGCAGTGCATTTGGAAGTACGGGAGCAAGCGGGTGTAAGCCTGCATGGCCGCTGGTATGCGTGTATCACACTGGTGAAGCAATGTAGAGGCTAACTGAGTGTAAGAAACTGTAACCTGAGGTTAGCATTGCTCAGCTCCACGCAAACCCATACACACCCGCTCACAACTGCTTTAAAGTGTCTTAATCACTCTATACCCAACAGCTCGTGTTCTGGCCAGCAACAAAAGAACCAGCCTCTGCAAGGCTAGAACGCAGGACCCTGTACATCACAGTCATAGTAGTAAACCACTACACCATGACAGCAATACATATAAAGGAGGTATCAGCAAACTAATCCTTACAATAGGGATACAAATCAAATATGTGAAATGAATCCATGTACAATGTAATGTTCTATAACCTGCCACAGACCATAAATATGTGAATTGGAGTACTGCAGTAAACATAGAGTTGAGATATCACTGTAATAAGGTTCAGAAGTCCCCAGGACCCCATACAGTGTATGTACACATGAATGATGGATGCCAGACACATATATAGCCTGTAATGAGTAAGACATCATTGACAAAAGTCAAATATAATGCTAGATAACCAATAAGCAATGCTAACCGCCGCACAGCCCAACTAAATAATTGTAAGCAATGTGTAGGGAAGCAAATACAACATGCCCACAGGTACAGCTCTTTAAGCAGTGCCAACCTGAAGTAAGTATGTGTGCCTATAGCGTAGTCTTTTTGAAACTGGCCAATTACTGAAAAGTGTGGGAATCTGGCCCTACTTAAACCGAAGAGGCAGGAATACAGCTCATAACTGATTGTAGCATCCCTCTGCAGGCAGAATGGCTGGAGTGGGAGAAGGCACTCACTTTAGAGCGCAGCACTGGAGCATCCAGGAGTCCAAATTCATGGTATGGCTACTGGTATAGCACCATGACAGGAGACTACTGCAGGGCCAGTACCAGGGCTTTCAGTACAAAATGGAGGCCTGGGACAGTCTTGCCCATGACCTCACTAGTGCCACAGGTATTCCCTGGACTGGTGAGCAGGTCAGGCACCACCATGCAGACCTGAAGCCGTGGTGGGGGGATGTCCTGGAACAGTGGATCCAGGAAGCAAGGCAGATGCAGAATGCCCCAGAACTGAATAAGTACTCCTTCCACTACATAGTTAATAATTGCCTAGCTTGTGTATACTATGGATAGGTATGGCTAAATATCACTACTTCCCTGACAGCTGCTGATGAGCATGCTGCGAACCAGCAAGCCTATGATGCTAGGCTGCAAAGGATGCTTTGCAAGGCAGGTTAGTAAATAACCTGCACATACTGTCATAACAAATAAATGTAAGAGCCTGTGAAAGTGTTGTATCAGTATACAGAATAGTGTAATATGCTGCGAATAAAGGTGTAACCCCTACATTACTTCTGTTTACTCTGCATTCATATGTTGTTGTACTGTTGCAGTTATTAAATAGTACTGTTGTAGTAAGCAGTGTTACCCACACTGTAGTATGCAGAAACAATGTGTATGAAATGCTGTATAACAATGCCAGAAGTGCAAACAGGTCAATCATATTACACAAAATGCATTGCAAAGCCTCACAACAGTTGCCTGATTGCATAGTGTGCAGTGATATTAACTGTAATGCTTTTGTCACACACAGCAGGGCTTTGGATCCCAGGAGCGCTAGTAAGTTGTATGCATAATCATTCCACACAACTGCACACAGTCTGTTAAATGTTCAGAGAGAAAGCTGTATGCATATTTACACTTAACAACTGTACAGATTTTGATAGAATGCTTAAATAGAGAGTGGTATTCATATTCATACCCCTCAACTGTTCCAATCTGCCCAGTATGTCCTGATAAATGGCCCACATCACCTGCCTTTTGCCCTGTTCTCCTGACAAATTAGTGTGAAGATCCAAGCAATGTAGGCAGCTGTTAATGACATATAACTGATAGCCAGATTTGTACATAGTCAGAGAATGTACGTGCAGACATACCTGTCATCCCAGCAGCTCACCCAAAGTGTATGAGAGCAGCCTCAAAACATGTTGCATTAAAGCCTGCATCTTGTCAGGCCTGTACGTAAGACACAGGTCCTGTACATACTAATTAATCTACAAACATACCACTGTACAATATAATGCCATTGGGTAGTGTAATAATACATGTAAGGGACAGACCACTGCAGTGATTACGATTGTTGTGAAAACTACAAGGATGTATTAGTTGTTAATTGAAGTCTCTCTCTCTCACCCCTACCATATGTGCAAACATAACCGTTTTACACAACTCATTTGATATGTCTACACTCCTACCCTTTGTTGAGACATATGTCCTATTGGTTTATAAATATTCACATCTGTTTCTATGCACATGCCATGTTAAAATACACCCATATCGGTGGCCTGAAACCTGTATGTTGTTATAATGGCCACTGTTTACCCATATATGCATGTGTTCTGCCTGATCTGCAACTATGTTATATCTGGTGCCCTGGGTAATGGGAATACCTATGCATACTGTTATAACTAATCGTGAATGCTGTTGAGTATTACTAACCCATATCTGCTTTAATCATACTACAACATAGCTCCTATGGGAAGGCCAGTCCCAGTGAACCCACCTGTCCCACCTCAGCTGGCCATAGCACCGGGCACCAGCACATCTGGGGCCCAGCCTGGGACCTCCTCATCTGTTGGCTCTGCACCATCTTTGGGTGGAACTGCCGCAGAGGATGGCACTCACCCCCCCAGGAGCTGGAATGGACAGGAACCTGTCACCGGTGGTATGGTCTGGGCAGTGATGCATAGGGAGCTCGACAGGGAGATTTACGACCGCCTACGCCAGCTTGAGGGCCGAGTGGTGCAACTAGAGGGTGAGCCTTCATCTCCTACACAGCCCCCAGCACAGCCACCTTCTGGGCTGTGAAGGTGCAGTGGTGACTGTCCATGGGTGGGGACCTCAGTCCCACTATATCCATTGGTGGGCTCATGGGCTTGTGACTTCCAAACACCCCTCCCTGTCCAAGGTGTTCCCCCGCCCACATGTATCATATACCACCCCTGTATGCATCTTGTTTGTCTTGTCTGTCATCCTACCCAACCTATCCTCCCTGATCATACCTACTCTCCTTCCCCAACATCCCACTCTCACCTAAACATAAAAAAAAGAGGCACAATCTGTTCCCGCAAAAAAAAAGCACGCCCCATACATAGCTGTCCATTTTGCACACGTGTCCACTGGACACATGTAAACATTTCTAATTGACATCACAACATACTATTGTTGTCCTCACTCCTCTCTCAGGGTTGTAAGTGTCCAAATGTCCCACCAAATGTATTGCATATGCACAGCTTTCCTATCAACCCTTTTTTCTTTTAAAGAAATTAGCATGGGGGTAAGTGGGAGTAAGCACTTTTAAGCAGCAATGAGCGGGTTTCAGCCTGTTTGCTTGGGGGTAAGCACTGCCTACACAGGTTAAGCAATCAAGAAGGTAACTGAGTGTAAGGAACTGTAACGAAAAGTAACCACTGCTTACCATCGGGCAAAGCCGCGCACACCCACACACAACTATTTAAAAGTGCCTTAATCACTTTGTATCCAACGGCCTTGTTCTGCACAGCAACAAAATAAACAGCCTCTGCAAGGCTCAAAACCAGGATCCTGCACACCACAGCCAATGTGATTTACCACTAAGCCATGGCAGACATACAGACATCGGATGTTATCACAAACATATCATCCATCACAGTCATTCAACAGTATAGGAAATGTATTCCATCATGTAGATGTACGTGTGTGTGTTTCTGTCCAGATATAGATACATACATATATATAGATATATCAAGAACACCCCATGTGACAACAAAGCATTAAAAAGGAATGAAAAGGGAAACACCAGCAATGACTGTATTATGTAGTGGTGTTGTCCTATGTAATATCAAGACTCCCTCAGACAGACATGTGTCAGTAATACACGCAAACATTTGTACATTGGCCAAATACATCACTCTGTGCATTTTATTTACATTAACACAACAGTTCCTGTCCAATCATTATGTGAGAAGAGTACTCTTGCAAGGTGCTGTATGCAACATCATCATCATGGAAAAAGGTAAATGGGGTAATCACAGAGGGACCGGTAGTGTTGTGTGCATCTCACCAAGGATGATACCTCAGTATAAAGAAAAAAATGATTAATTTCAACAATTGGCTAAGCTTCTGGTGTCATTCAAAGGGGATCCAGTGTCTGTCAGCCTGGGACAACATGCTCGACAAGCCACGTTGCTTTACAAGAGACGACTTGCACCTGTCACCCCTAGGCTTTCGAATACTGGCCTAGGCTCTTGCTGCCCCCACAGTGCCTTTTTTAGGCAAGGCTCAAAAGTCAAACCCACCTCCATAAATGGCACAATTAACAAAAAACTGAGGGTTATGCTACTCAATGCCAGGAGTTTAAATCTCAAAATGCACGTGCTCAAAGCACTCCTCAGTATGGAGAACGTTGACATCTGTGCAGTAACTGAAACCTGGTTCAAGGCTCCAGAGAGCACCCCAGCACTACTGGGCTACAACTCATACCACACGTTTCGGCTACAGAACACGGACCAAAACACAAAAGGAGGGGGTGTATCCATATTCATCAAGGATACCTACACCTCCAGGTTAGTGGCACAGCATGATACCACTGAGATCATCCATGTTCAACTAACATCGGGCAAATCTGCAATGCAAATTGTGGCCTGCTATAGATCACCCTCCATGATCCAGGACCACCACTCCATCTTTCTAGAGACACTGAAAAATATGAAGGTCCTACCAAACACCCTGATATTGGATGATTTCAATTACCCTACCATTCACTGGGAAAACTACTCGAGTACAAATTCCTAGGCCCAGCGCTTCCTGGAATTCATCAACTCAAACACCCTGGATCAGCTGGTAAACTCCCCTACCAGATGTGAAAACATATTGGACCTGGTCATCACCAACATATGCAACAGGTGTTCCATACCGGAGGTCAACCCATCACTGGTTAGATCAGACCATAAACTAATCACTCTGGATGTCGACACCCCACCACTACCCCATCTAAGGAAACCACAGTAAAAACTTTTCTAAAGCAAACTTCACCTTACTTAAGACAGAGGTAGAACATTTCACAGCCTCCATGCTAAAGGCTAATGCTGCCCAAGATGCAAACAACCTTTACAAATACAAGGATGCATGGATCATGTCATCCCTAGCAAAACCAAGACTCACTCCTCTAAGAAAAGGAAACCAGTTTGGTGCAATAAACAGGCTATATAATAGAAGGAGGAAACTAGTTCAGAAAAAAGCAAATCCCAAGAAGGAAAAACATCCCTGATCAGTATCAGTAAGAAACTGAGGTCCCTCATGAAATCATCCAAGGCTAACTTTGAAAGAAAAATAGCCAAGGATTCAAAAGATAACCACAAAGCCTTCTTTAGCTATGTTAAGAATCTAAGTGGAATCTCACAGATATGCACTGAACTAGTGCAAAATTGCACAAAATATACTGAACCTACTGATATTGCCAACATTCTGGCAGATAGATTCAGTGCAAACTTCACCCCCCTCTCACCTCCAAAGGGCCCACAACAATACCGGAAAAGTGTAGTGTCCCAAAAATCACATACGCACAGGTGAAAACAGCCCTTTCAAAAGCCAAAAACACAGCATCAATGGGACCAGATGGTGTCCTAGGCTGTGTCTTGCATGAACTACAGAACGAACTAACCCCCCACTTAAACATGGTGTTCAACCTCAACCTCTCCACAGGCTACATGCCCATAGAATGGCACACAGCAATGGTTATTCCTCTCCACAAAGGAGGGGCCACAACTGACCCTGGTAACTATTGTCCCATAAGCCTGACTAGCCTGGTCTGCAAGGCTATGGAGCGCATCATCATGGAACTCATTAACAAAGACATTGGGAACCTCCAAACACTTGACCCGACCCAGTTCGGCTTTGTTAAGGGCAGATCATGCCTACTAAACCTGGCTGACTTCTTTAAGACAGTCAACAAGGCCATAGACAAGGGAAAGGTGGCTCACACAGCCTACCTTGACCTCACCAAGGCTTTCAACACCATTCTCCACTCAGGTATTACAGAAGAACTCACCAGCCTGAACATAAACCCCTACGTCATGAGATGGGTTGCCAACTGGCTTACAGACAGAACTCACACGGTAAGAATAGCGGGCTCCAGGTCCATCTCTAAACCAGTCACAAGTGGTGTCCTACAAGGCTTGGTCCTGGGACCCCTACTGTTTGGCATATACTTCTCAGAAGTACAGGCAAACACAGGAGGACTATGGCTAACCAAGTTCGCCGATGACTGCAAACTGGGAGCCATAATTGACTCTCCGGCTGACACGGACATCCTCCAAAATGGCCTTACTGAGATGGACACTTGGTGCCAAAGTCATGGCCTCAAGCTAAATGTCAAAAATTGCATAGTCAACCCATTTGGGAAAAACAAAACACCCACGAATTACCACATAGGTGGCAGCCCCCTTAATACAGAAGAGGTAATAAGAGATCTGGGGACCCAGGTAGATAGTAGTCTCTCCTTTGACAATCTTATTGCCAAAGTAGTTAGGAAATCCTTCTATGTAGCCCATCTAATTACTAAAGGGTTCGCATCTAGAAATAAAGAGGTTATAGTGCCCCTCTACTTGTCACTCATTAGACCCATCATTGAGTACAATGTCCCATTTAGGATGTACCTCGCAAGACACTTCGAAAAGCTGGAAAGTCCACAAAAGTACCTCACCAAGAGGATTACTGGTCTCAAACATATGTCCAATTTAGCCCGACTGAAAAAACTCCATCTGTACTCAGTGGCATATCGCTTACTCAGAGGTGATCTATGCCTGACTTACAAAGCCATGTCCAACTCAGATTTGATGGACATGCTCCACCTAAAGAAATCCAAGTCACTGTGAGCCACGCGCTCTAGTGAGCTAAACCTCACCACAACAATAAATAGAACATGCTGGAGGGATAGATTCCTGTCACAGAGACGCTGCATGCTTTAGAACAAAATTCCAAATTACATCAGGCAGAGCCCCTCACTAACACTCTTCAAGAGAAACCTTGACGAGTGGATGGGTAACAGAAAATACACCCCTGGGATCACTTCATTGGCTCTGCTTGACAGAGGATCAGTTAATCAATGGGGCATTGAAAGCCAACACACTCTGGCTAGGCTTATAAATAGCCTAGTACCTACCTATGAACCTATGAACCTATGAACCTAGGAACAATGGGGTTGTCGGCATCACATGTACCTGAAACCTTTAGGAGTCATGTGCATACCAGGATCATGTGCCTGAGAGACAGGGGTGAGGACAACAGTAGTATGTTGTGATGCAAATTAAAAAGGTTACATGTGTCCAGTGGGCACGTGTGTGAAATGGACAGCTATGTATGGGTACAAATGTTGTTCTAGGAACAGATTGGCCTTTTGTTTCCGTAGGTGAGAGTGGGATGTGAGGGAAGGAGAGTAGGTATGCTTGTGGAGGATAGATTGGGTAGGATGACAGACAAGACAGCATACAGGGTCAGTATATAACACATGTGGGGGGATACACCTTGGACGGGGAGGGGTGTTCGGCAGTCACAAGCCCATAAGCCCCCAGATGGAAACAGTGGGATGGAGGTCCCCACCCATGGGCAACAACCACTGCACCAAAACAGCCGCAAAGGTGGCTGTGCTGGGGGCTGTCTAGGAGGGGCAGGCTTACCCTCTAAATGTGACACTCTGCCCTTGAGCTGGTGTATCTGGCCTCAAACTCCCTTAGTGAGCCCCCTATGCACCACATCCGGGACTGTGCAACAGCTGACAAGTTCCTGTCTGGACCTACTCCCAGGAGGGACAAGCCCCACCCTCAGTGGCAATTCCACCAGAAGGTGGTGCAGAGCCAGCAGAGGTGGAGGTCCAAAGCTGGGCCCCAGATGTGCTGGTCCCCAGTGCTATGGCCAGCTGAAGTGGGACAGGAGGTTCTGCCGGGACCTCCAATCCTATACAGCCTATGGTGTTGCAGTTTTAACATAGATATGGCTTAGTAATAGTCAACAGCATTCAGGATTACTTATAACAGCATGCATAGATATGACCATCAACCCAATACAACAGATGGCATACATTTTCAGAGGGAGCACACCACATGCATATATACTGCATGACATCTGTACAAAGTGTAGAAGACTTGTGACTGCAGCTATGAACAGTGGCCCATTATTGGCATGTCACTGTGAGAACCTCAGACAGTGACTATCATACCACTGTTTCATGTGACATATGTCCAATCAAGGATACAATGGCAGTAACTCTTATCACTATTACCATGTACTGACTGCAATCCTCACACTATGCTTCTGCAGTTCACAGATGTGTGTTTAGTGAGTAACACAAGAAACAAATGGTTCCACATACTGACCAGTCCACAGATGTCCCTACAGTTGGGGTTTCCCTCACAAACAGGGCACTGTCTTGTCAGTTTTAAAACATGCAGTCTAGCCATTACCACATACAACTTGTTAAACTGGCAGTAGTCTCAGTGAAGCATAGCTACACTTACATGCTATAGCCATGTCTGGCACATCACCCTCCTGTCTTTAGACTATTTTCCACTGTGTATGTTGTTTGAGGAATATCCAGATATCATCTGTGAAGCTGTTTACCAAACACCAGATCCAGGTTCCACTCACAGCGACTGTCACGGGCAAACATGTTTCCATGTGATTGGCTGAGGGAACCACCACAGCTGTTCCACATGCAATCAGCTAGAGGAGGACTGCAATAGGTGCAGAGGCCATAACCTGATCATGACCATCACTTACAAAACACAAGCTGTTGCTGAGTAGGTGTACAATTCCACATCCACCAGAGAGTGTGTGGGAGGGACAGATAGAGGCAAAGTACATTAGAGAAGGGTTTGGAGACTAAAACCTAAGCATCGTCTGTCACACACCTACCAGTACAGGAGTTCAAACCCTGATTGACTAGCCATTCCCATTACAAGTGCATGCAATTACCCCATGTGCCACATAGCTGACATATTGGTGTGCTGCAAGAACATATATGTGTGCTGGTGAGCGACATCTGCAACAGAGATATAGTAGACATGCATTAGGTGTAGCACACATGGCTGTCCACATGAACAGATGTCATTGTCAACAAACCCACACTCTCTAAGGGACTTAGACACATTGCCACACTTTGCCAGGCTCATAAATACACTTCCTAACTACTTAATTTGTCACAGTGCAGTAATGCACAGGTACTACATGCACCACAGGGGATATCCTGAGGTTCTATGGGCTAGGGCATGTGAATGTGTCTGACATCAGTCAGTATGCCAATGGGAGTTATACTGGGTGTGACTGTGGTTGGGAGCATCATTCCCCACATGCAGACACAAGGTGCCAGTACTGACATGCATGTGTGCATTGCTTCATGGGTGTGTAGTGGTTGGCTGTGCAAGATGGCTGTACAAGGCTGGGTGAGGAGTAATCCTTGGCATCACGCCACCCGACAATGGCGTGCAGTGTGGCTCAGGGGTGTAGTGTCTGCAATGTCCCACACAGATGGATAATTTATGAACTGTCTTGTCATCCTGGTTACCGTTGTGTATGGCCATTACTTTGCAATGCATGCCATGTCTGTGTTTGATAGTCCTTGACATGGACATTGCCTGAGATGTGCATGCCCCCCAATAATGTACAGTGACATGTACAAGTGTACCTGGTTTGGCTGGCACATATTGTGTACGGAGACTGTTATAATCAGATATGCCAATACTGGCCTGGTGTGGCAGGACCTGCTAATAGACAGCAGATTGACCCTGCACCTGCATTGATAGCATGATACAGGTATTCCCTGGTGTCAGTGGCATCTGTTCATACAGGGCATGTGTGTAAGGCATTGCATGTCCTTTGTGGATCACATTTGATGGGATGTGAGGGAAGGAGAGTAGGTATGCTTGTGGAGGATAGATTGGGTAGGATGACAGACAAGACAGCATACAGGGTCAGTATATAACACATGTGGGGGGATACACCTTGGACGGGGAGGGGTGTTCGGCAGTCACAAGCCCATAAGCCCCCAGATGGAAACAGTGGGATGGAGGTCCCCACCCATGGGCAACAACCACTGCACCAAAACAGCCGCAAAGGTGGCTGTGCTGGGGGCTGTCTAGGAGGGGCAGGCTTACCCTCTAAATGTGACACTCTGCCCTTGAGCTGGTGTATCTGGCCTCAAACTCCCTTAGTGAGCCCCCTATGCACCACATCCGGGACTGTGCAACAGCTGACAAGTTCCTGTCTGGACCTACTCCCAGGAGGGACAAGTCCCACCCTCAGTGGCAATTCCACCAGAAGGTGGTGCAGAGCCAGCAGAGGTGGAGGTCCAAAGCTGGGCCCCAGATGTGCTGGTCCCCGGTGCTATGGCCAGCTGAAGTGGGACAGGAGGTTCTGCCGGGACCTCCAATCCTATACAGCCTATGGTGTTGCAGTTTTAACATAGATATGGCTTAGTAATAGTCAACAGCATTCAGGATTACTTATAACAGCATGCATAGATATGACCATCAACCCAATACAACAGATGGCATACATTTTCAGAGGGAGCACACCACATGCATATATACTGCATGACATCTGTACAAAGTGTAGAAGACTTGTGACTGCAGCTATGTACAGTGGCCCATTATTGGCATGTCACTGTGAGAACCTCAGACAGTGACTATCATACCACTGTTTCATGTGACATATGTCCAATCAAGGATACAATGGCAGTAACTCTTATCACTATCACCATGTACTGACTGCAATCCTCACACTATGCTTCTGCAGTTCACAGATGTGTGTTTAGTGAGTAACACAAGAAACAAATGGTTCCACATACTGACCAGTCCACAGATGTCCCTACAGTTGGGGTTTCCCTCACAAACAGGGCACTGTCTTGTCAGTTTTAAAACATGCAGTCTAGCCATTACCACATACAACTTGTTAAACTGGCAGTAGTCTCAGTGAAGCATAGCTACACTTACATGCTATAGCCATGTCTGGCACATCACCCTCCTGTCTTTAGACTATTTTCCACTGTGTATGTTGTTTGAGGAATATCCAGATATCATCTGTGAAGCTGTTTACCAAACACCAGATCCAGGTTCCACTCACAGCGACTGTCACGGGCAAACATGTTTCCATGTGATTGGCTGAGGGAACGTCACCACAGCTGTTCCACATGCAATCAGCTAGAGGAGGACTGCAATAGGTGCAGAGGCCATAACCTGATCATGACCATCACTTACAAAACACAAGCTGTTGCTGAGTAGGTGTACAATTCCACATCCACCAGAGAGTGTGTGGGAGGGACAGATAGAGGCAAAGTACATTAGAGAAGGGTTTGGAGACTAAAACCTAAGCATCGTCTGTCACACACCTACCAGTACAGGAGTTCAAACCCCTGATTGACTAGCCATTCCCATTACAAGTGCATGCAATTACCCCATGTGCCACATAGCTGACATATTGGTGTGCTGCAAGAACATATATGTGTGCTGGTGAGCGACATCTGCAACAGAGATATAGTAGACATGCATTAGGTGTAGCACACATGGCTGTCCACATGAACAGATGTCATTGTCAACAAACCCACACTCTCTAAGGGACTTAGACACATTGCCACACTTTGCCAGGCTCATAAATACACTTCCTAACTACTTAATTTGTCACAGTGCAGTAATGCACAGGTACTACATGCACCACAGGGGATATCCTGAGGTTCTATGGGCTAGGGCATGTGAATGTGTCTGACATCAGTCAGTATGCCAATGGGAGTTATACTGGGTGTGACTGTGGTTGGGAGCATCATTCCCCACATGCAGACACAAGGTGCCAGTACTGACATGCATGTGTGCATTGCTTCATGGGTGTGTAGTGGTTGGCTGTGCAAGATGGCTGTACAAGGCTGGGTGAGGAGTAATCCTTGGCATCACGCCACCCGACAATGGCGTGCAGTGTGGCTCAGGGGTGTAGTGTCTGCAATGTCCCACACAGATGGATAATTTATGAACTGTCTTGTCATCCTGGTTACCGTTGTGTATGGCCATTACTTTGCAATGCATGCCATGTATGTGTTTGATAGTCCTTGACATGGACATTGCCTGAGATGTGCATGCCCCCCAATAATGTACAGTGACATGTACAAGTGTACCTGGTTTGGCTGGCACATATTGTGTACGGAGACTGTTATCATCAGATATGCCAATACTGGCCTGGTGTGGCAGGACCTGCTAATAGACAGCAGATTGACCCTGCACCTGCATTGATAGCATGATACAGGTATTCCCTGGTGTCAGTGGCATCTGTTCATACAGGGCATG
This sequence comes from Protopterus annectens, assembly GCF_019279795.1. Taxonomy (NCBI): domain Eukaryota; kingdom Metazoa; phylum Chordata; order Ceratodontiformes; family Protopteridae; genus Protopterus; species Protopterus annectens. Next base: position 1,479,963,380 of record NC_056725.1, read on the forward strand.
TGTGTAAGGCATTGCATGTCCTTTGTGGATCACATTTGATGGCATCACATATGATGCAGGCATCCTTTGGGGAACATAGTGAAGGCATATTGTCCACAATTATGTGCCTATTGTACTGTTGGACAGGGTACCATGCCCTCTACAACCCACTGCAATCACACCATGCCTACAGTCTGTCATCAATGTACATGGTACTAGCAACATAACGGGATATTCTAGGAAAGTGTGTTTGTGTTTGACACATGGGTTCAGAACGTATTCCGGCTAATAGTAGGGTTGCATACTTTGTTCACCAGGCATTTTGCCAGATGTAGGGGTATGGCTTGCTAACACTGTCCCTTGGCCGACTGACATCTGTACTCCTCATGAGGTGAACATTGTGACATATAATATGGACACCATATAGGAAAACTACAAAAAACACTCTTCAACATGTCTAGTGGTTAGACACTCACAGACACCTCCACACAGGCTCTGACTTTCAAACACATACACACCTGCCATCTCTTGGAGTAGAACCCTTATCTAACAAGTTTATCAGACTACACAGTTACAGCATGTGCTACGGAGATTACAGGATTACAGCAGTCCCAGGGGTGTAGTTCTAGGTGGGTGACATCAACAGGATTGCCAAAGGTGACTATATGAATTGTAAATAGTGTGCATACTCTAAAAAGCATTGTGTTTTCTTAGGCAGACAGAGACACACACACAGTTGGCCTTGCTGGGATTAAAACATCTACCAAACTAGTTTATCACACTACAGCATTACGCAGTTACAGCACATGCTATGGAGATTATTGGGTTACAACACTCCCAGAGGTGTATTTCTAGGTGGTTGACATCAGCAGGATTGCCAAAGGTGTGTATGTGAATTGTAAAGAGTGTGCATATTCTAAAAAGCATTGTTCCTTTCTCAGGCAGACAGACACACACACAGTTGGTTTGTCTGGGATTAGAACACCTACCAAACTAGTTTATTACACTACAGCATTATGCAGTTACAGCACGCGCTATGGAGATTACTGGATTACAGCAGTCCCAGAGGTGTATTCGTAGGTGGGTGACATCAGCAGGATTGCCAAAAAAGGGCATTTCAAGTGTACTGCGAGTTGTACTTGTCTGTTACCTGTGTGTAGCCGCTGCTTACTGTCGTGAAAACACATTTACACCCCTTTAAAAGTGTCTTATTCAGTCCTAATTGACAGTATCAACAAGACTTGTAGGTCTTGAACGCTGGTCCATACACACTAAGGTCACTGGACTTACCACTAAACCATCTGGCTTGTATACATGTTTCATGGATTTTATAAGGCACATCTTACTACTAGTATTCCACAGTACTGAAAACAAATGGGACAGTCACTTCGTGTACATATGTACAGTTCCATTGAATGTATTGTACTCTGTGAAACAACAAAGGCAAGTCTACATCTGTACAACTGTCATAACTAAATATATATATATATATGTGTGTGCCTACGGGATATGTACACACACACACATTATATATATATATATATATATATATATATATATATATATATATATATATATATATATATATATATATATTTATATATATATACACACACACATGTCTGAACACCCCTTGTGACACAGAAGGGTTCCAAAGGAAGTTATATGTACACAAAACAGAGGCATCTCTTGTTTTATAACATTTAAATGTTAATCAGTTCACCAGAGAAGGGATGGTTGTTGTTTATGTGGAGTTTGGGGTAGGGAATGTTGGCTAATGTAATCCACCCCAGGGATTGTGGAGTTTGGGTGGGGGAATGATGGGTATGGATTTACACCCCAGCGATCACTTCTCTGTCACTGCTCGAAAGTGGCACAGGAAACTAACATACCCAACTGTAGTCATTCTTGACTGTGTATTCTTTTCCATTCCTAACTATGTAATACTTTGTAGACTCCAGTCACCACAGATGGCTACCATGGTGTGCAGTATGTTAAAAGACATTACACATGTGTATGTCTGGCAACAGGGTAGTCACACACACAAACACACACAGTATCGTGCATACACGTCTTGCCTATGTAAAGGTAACTAGTACAGTGGTATGCAGTTTGGGTATGTGCCACAGAACATACAATTACACTTACTCTGATTACACTTCTGAGCTGGCTGACATCACAGGACTGATTACTTACAGTGGGGAGGGGGGAGGGGGGAAAAGAGAGGTTTAGCAGTTGACAAGGAAAAAGGCCATTGCAAAAGGTGGTATCTCTTTGGAATGCAGCAAAACCCACTGTCATGACAGGAAGCAGACACAAATACACACACTCAGCCACTTGCTGACACACACATCCAGGCATGTGCTGACACACACTTGCCAGTGGTGGGATCAGAACTCCGGCCTATCTACAGATAACTATTACTGTACTACGGAGTTTAGAGATGCACCACAGAGATTACAGTTTCGAAGGCAGTCAGAATGCCCTTCTAAGATTTAGGGCAACAACAGGGATACTGACAGTCAAGATGTACATAGCTGTAAACCTGTGTGTTTAAAGTAGGAGTCCATTACAACCTGTATGCACAAACAAGACACATCATCTGCAGGTAAGACATAGGTAGGCCTGAGAGGTGTAGCTGTAGCACAACAAGCCCTGAACTGGAGTATGCCCATCTGTGGAATGGACAACTACTATCACTATACAGGGTTACAGTGGTCATGCTCATACACATAGAATCACATAACTTGTTTGGATGCATTGACTCCAATTACACAAAGTGACAGTGGACATGCTCATACACTTAGTAGCACAGGACCATTTGGGATGCACTATGACTACAACTGCACAAGGTTATACTGGGCATGCTCATACACTTAGAAGCAAAGGGCTTGTTTGGATGCACTGATTCAAATTACACAAGGTGGCAGTTGGTACAGTCATACACTCAGTAGCACAGGGCTGTTTGGGATGCACTCCGATTCTAACCACAGAAGGCCACAGTGTGCATGCCCATACACTTACATGTACAGAACACATTATGATGGACTCCTATTGTAAACACACAGGTTTACAGCTATGCACATCGTACCTGTCAGTATATATGCACATCATACTGGTTTACTACCAGATACCTGTATGTGACCCGTAAATGATATATCTGTGTCTGTGCTGTGTGATACACATGCATACATGTACATGAAGTACTGACATATATATGTTAAGTATACACAATCATGCATGTGTGGACGTGACAGACAATAGGTTAACTGGGACACACAGGTGGATGCTACCTATAGCATGTGTCACACATCTTGCTGCCCTGAAAGGCATACATTGATTGCAGGTTGCGGACAGTGACATTATACTTGGAACAGTGGCATGTGCAAGCATAATGTGTGAGCCCCATTGTGTAATGGTACTGAGGTGCAGGTGTCAAGATGACCTCTCCTGGCTGTGTTAGTAGTTGTCATTATTAGTAGGACTGCTACACTAAGTATATCTCACATTGGTCATATACACAACGTCTGCTGCTGTCCGTCACCTTAGATGTGGCATTTACTACTAAACACATTACTGCCACTCACAGTGATGACATGGTATGAGTGGCAACTGCTAGACCAAAACAATGAGCCAATGTCTTGTTGTTATTATGAGGTTGTCCAGTGTCTGTCATTCCAGGCTGTCATGATTGAACGACAAGCCTTCGACACAGAGCACATGCATCCATGTTACAAGTGAGTGTGGATAATACCTAGGTTGCATTTACCCATATAGTCGCATTCCAAGGCAAAAGTCCTACACACAGAAGTAACACCCTGACACCTACAAGACAATTGCATTGGATGCTTATGCTAACCAGTGCTAGATGTGTGGCTTTCAAAATCCATTTGCTTAATGTAGAACCTACAATGGGGAATACTGACATCTGTGCAGTGAGGAACACCTGGCTGAAGAATCTGTAGTACACAATTGCACTACCACCATATAACTCAGATCCAGACATGTAGGCCATAGCACTGGTATGGACCATTCCAGGGTGTGGTGTTCACTAATTCATAAAGGCTACTCACATGTAAAGACCCTTACTTCGACATAACTCATCACAGATGAGTCAGGTACAGGTGACAGTGGCAAATGCTGCATTCTAGGTTGTATCCTCATAGACATCCACCACCTTGCCCCCAGACTACCAACACACATCCATATGTGGTATGACATAGTATGGTAGACCACCAGATAACCTTTGATTGGTGGACTGTACCTAGGCCTACATCAACTGTGCAAAGTACCCATGTACAGTCAAAGCTGCATAATGTGTTATGCAATGCAATAATACCACTGTTTGTAACCAGGTCAGTTGTACACATACCAGGGTCCCTCAGATGTTGTCATCATTAACACAGTCGACTGTTGCTGTACACCAGTAAACAACACCCTCATGGTTGTATATGACCTAACTGTACTTGCCCTGGATATGTACATCCCACACTCACACAACATAAATGACATTACCATAGCTTTCGTTATCCTTTCTACATACAGGTGGCTACATTCATTACACACATGCACATGGCAGATAGCATGCTAACAGTACATAAGGTTTGATATCTATGTTAACAGAGGTAATATTCCCTCTCTAGTGGTCACCCATGACACCTATCATATCATACAATAACCCATGTGGCATGTATGTCATTAGACATGTCCACCTAATGCAATGCCTACAAACATATGCAAATAACAGGATCATAGGACCTACACAAGGTCTGTATTGACAGACTCAGGGAAATCCAAACTATGTTCTGTATGTTCCTGAGTAGTCACAGGTGATATGTCCATGACATGTACAGCCATGTATGCCCACAACTCCTACATATCCCCCATGTCAACAATTGCAAGCCATGCATGCTGTTTGCTGTCTGGACATTAGCTTTAATACCACAATAGCCAGTATGTGCTGGGGTGAGATGTTTACAAGCCACAGACCTCACACATGCTTGAATGAGTGTACTGCCTAGCTCTAACAGAGCACATTGCTGGCACTCTTCCAGTAAACATGAGGTGAGTGTGGCAAATATGATGTGCCCACTGTTGACCATTACAGTGCCCTGGCGTCACCATGGAAATGTCAAGTAACAGTTTGTAGGAGCATGACATGGAATAATGCATGTGTGTCTTGCTGATATGTGCTGTTGTCATATATGTACACTTGGCTACTCAGTGAAGGTGGTTGTGTCCTACCGGTACATGAATACAGCATCCATTATGGTGTAATGCTCGGCTATGTTTCACACATGGCATGGGGGAGGTGTGGAATATATCTTCTTGACCTGCTTGTCCACTTACTGATGTAGACCCCATATGTGTACATGTATTGATGTTTGTTTACATTCCATGCTTGTGCAGTGTCTGATGTTTGAAGGTGACTATTGTCTTAGTACATCATGCTGTTGCAATACAGCCTCAACATTGCCAAATGTATATGGTGATATGCTCAAAGTACAGTAAGCTGTACATGAGGTATGGACAGATGTTTGGACATGACTACTAAGTGGTGGGGCTACTTTGCAGATGAATGATTACTGAGGACAGCTCACAGGTGTGTTACAACCATTCCTACAATAACCTGTGTAACTGCTAAGGTCTGGTTTTGTTAATTGAAGTGGAAGACAGACGATGTAGAATGCAGTAAGGGTGACACTGAAAGCAAACCTCTTGACACCTTTAACAGTAATACCTCTCCTGTGCATATATTGTGCATATATCAGCACAGCTGGCAAAGTAAAGAGTCGGTATGTTTTGTAGCAAATGCGATAGTGCTGTACCTCTGTAATACCTATCATGAGATAGGCAGGTGTTTGATTCACAATACTGGCATGTGTGGGTGTGTGTATGCCCATGTATGTCACATATGGTTGGGAATACATCCCACATGTTTTCACTCTCCTGAACACTGTTGTTGACATCAGTACAGAGTGAAGTGTAGAAGGAAAGGCATAGGCAGGTGGTTGAACCTCATACATGTCAAATGTCTGTATGTGCGTGACATAGGTGTATATCTTTGTAAATGCCACAGTGTGTGTGTGTGTGTGTGTGTGTGTGTGTGTGTGTGTGTGTGTGTGCGTGTGTGTGTGTGTGTGTGTTATGTATGGCTATCCATGTGTATGGCTGTCCGGTCCCTGGAGTGAGACTGTATTTTTCCATAGTGAAATGTTAATACCCCCTCCCCCCATCCACTCAATGCAATCTAGTATCCCTGTTGATATCATCAATCTTAGACAGGCATTCTAACTGCCTGTTAACATGTACATCCTGGGATGTTGCTTGTTGTTACATAGCCTACTGATGAACCCCCCTCCCCATATACACTCACTGCACTGTAGTATCCCTGTCAATTTCCTCGATCTTAGGCCATTCCGACTACCTGTACATGTGTAATCTCTGTGGCGCATCTTGTAATTGCATGGTATTGTAATGATGATTTGCACATAGGCAGGGGTTCTCATCCCATTAGTGGCAACTGTGTGTGTCAGAGTGTGTGTTACTGTGTCTGTGAATCCCTGAGTGTGTGGGTGTGTCTGTGTTTGCATCCTGTCAGGGCAGTGGGTATTACTGCTTCCCAACGAGGAGCCACAATTTCCACTGGCCTCTACCCTTGTCATCCTCTTTACCACTCTTTTACCTCCTCCCTGCTCCAGGTTACTATACCTGTGATGTCACCCACTATGGATGTGATGGCTCTGAACACAGTAGCTTACTACACAGCTATCATGCTCTTGGATCATTAGAACAGTAAACATAATTGAAACATGGGAGATTATAACTGTGATGTGGAAGCTACAAAGTGCATGCAGGTATTGTCATACAGACCTGTGAGTAGTCAACATGTACATATGGGACACTAACCGCAAGCACTGACATCCCCCGGCACATGCAATAACACCTGAAAGAAAAATGCAGAACATCAAGAGCAACATGCTGTTAATGTTGTTACACATGATACATACTGTCAAATGTACAAAATGCATTTTAAAACTGTAATACATGTTATGTCTGCTGCCTGTCAGCACTACTCAACAATATTAATCTACAATTGCCTACCTAGTATGTTCACCCTGTGCAGCAGAGCATATGAGCATGTCCCTGCACCGATGGTGTGGATGACAAGGATGCAGCACAGACATCATCATATGCACAGGGTGATAATGTTTGCCAGAGGCCTAGGCTGCACCATTGGATGACATCATGTGTGTGTGTTAGGGCCTGTGCTATCATTGGGCATGTGTGGATGTTATGCTCGTGTGTGTGTGTGTGTATGTGTGTGTGTGTGTGTGTGTGTGTGTGTGTGTGTGTGTTGAGGTGCCCTACATTTGTTTCTGGAGTGTGTGTGTGTGTGTGTATGCATGCACACAGGTCTGGCATGCGGGTGGCCTACACAGGGGTATTATTGACAGCTGCAGACCGTACAAGGCAGGTTTCACAGTTCACGGTGTCCGGCCATGGCCATGTGACCTGTGCCTGCTAGGGGTTGCAGAGGCACTACCAGGCAGAGGTCCAGATTGGGTACTGTCTGATGACACATGTCCACTGGAACCATGTCCCTGTTGGGACCATCCTGGACCAAGTGCACATGGCTTGCTGTGTCCTGGGGTGGATTGCACAGCATCAGCTGCACTTCTGCTGCTACCGCCACTATAGGAATGGGCATGTGCAGTAGCATGTACACGTAGACCTTCCACAAGTGATGTATTTGACCTATGTCCATGTGCCCGAAGCCTCACTCCCACCAGATGTTCCAGCACAGACATTCCACGATTGAGGATTGACATGCCACAATCAAGGACTCCCACCATGTCACCCAATCATCTTTCCAAAACATCTGCAAGATGATGGTGAGCATTTGCAATTGCCTGAATGTTGTCAGTTAATTAAAGGACAGCAGACCTCTGAAGCCTCAGTCCTTCTCTGTTGTGCTGTTCAGCACGTGCCTGTGCCTCCATTATAGCCCAAAACATGCATCTGGTGACTCCAGCTGATGTGCTTTCTCTTGCAGGGGCATGTTGGCAGTGGTTCTCCTATGAGCAGCACTGGGCACATGCCTGTGTGGGACATCACCAGTCAGTTGACTGGGATCAAGGTGTGCAGGCACACCTTCCATAGTCTCCACACTTCCCTGTTCCATGCTACCACCTGCCAACTGTCCTTCCTCTATGGCCAGTGGTGATGGGGTATGTGTAGGCAGGGGAACTCTGTGCGAGGATGAGGGGGATACAGGTGGAATGGCAACCAATGGCACAGATTCAGCCCCTGACAACACTGTCTGTGACTCAGACATACTTTCATCATCACTGTTAGAGTCTGTGGGGACAATAACATCAGGTGGACCGCATGAGGGCAACGCACCTGCATTAACACCTGTGAGGGGCAGACAAGAACTGTACATTACAAGTTATACAACACAGACACTCAGACACACAGACACATGCTATGGCATCCAATGACATGCAACATGCAGGTGATATGGCAGATGGCATTCAGCTTAGACAATTATAGCTGTAGTTATCATACATCCCTGAGTTGCACACAACAGCATGCATGTGTTTTAGCGAACGGCATGCACCTTACACAATTATAGTAATGGTTAGTATACATACCTGTATTGCACCATTTGTTTTAGTAGCTTATGCCCCATACCTGCAACACAATGCATGCACTATGCACCATTGCACCGCAATGCCATGGTGTGTGCAACATACACCACATGTTAACAGACCATCTCTGACCTTTGTACATCTGCCACTGATGCTTTGTATTGGCCACTGCCCCTATATGTGAGGACATGAGCAGAAAGGTATGTCGACTGAATACTATATTTGCCTGAGCCCTAGCTTGCGTATCTCCCTCAAAGTAGTGCATGTCTGTTCAACATTATTCCACCTACCCCTGAGCTGAGTCTACAGACATTGTGCATGTGGCTGTACACACATGTTTGACATGGCTGTCCCTACTTTGCAATGATGCCACAGACCAGCACAGGTTTACAGTACACCGGCCTGATGTGTGGCGTATGACCTTGCCAATCACATGTAGTATGACATGTCTTCTGCTGAGGTGTTGAATGACATGCATACATATGTAACACAATAGTGTCCTTTCCAATCTACAGTACGGTAATGGTGTCCCAATGTAGGGATGTGTTATACTAACATGGGCCTTCAGCTCACCAATGTTGTCTGTCCACCCTACAAATATGCAGTGATATACTGCACATTGAGCTGATGTGCATAGCCATTGCAGAGGCATCATGTGGCTTCACTATTGCTATACAGTGTTACTGACACAATTCATAGCCATGACTGTTTTCACATACAATACATATCTAATGTGGAATGTGACCCATGTCACTGAGGTGTATACACACTAAACCCTAATGTGGAATGTATGACATGGGTCACAGAAGGTTATACAGATGACACCCTTGCACATCTGCAACCATATTACTGATGCCTGGAAACTATGCTCACACATGGCTAACTTAGCAGTACTATATGTCCCACATGCCATCTGTGTACCTCACAAACATGAGGAGCAGGCCTGACAGTGATGTCTGACACCAGCAAGGTGAATGTACTGTATCTGTGGCCTGATGTGGTTGTATGTATGATGTGCAACACATGTATGTATTTGGATACTGTATAGGTGAATGCTTACATTTCGTGACACACTTAAGATGTTCAAGACATGTTATGTGGTGGTTTCATGGTATGCCTACACAAGCTGTGCACAGGCCTGTATGATGTTTAGTGTTTCACATCTGCAATATCACCATTACACAAAAGCCATAGTTGTATTGTGTCGAGCCAATGTACAACAGGGTGTACACACATGTACATCACTTCTACTGTGTATGTTGCTTCATGTCTCTGGCCATCCTCCATGGCCATGTGTGCACATGTTCTGTCCAATGGTTGTGATGGCCATCTATTTCACATGTCAGTGTTATCCCATATGACATACACCCATAGATTTCATATGCTCCACTGAGGACAGGGTTATGCAGACAACGGGTGGTATGTATGGGTTGTGAGATATCATGTTTTACAGGATAGTTGAGCAGTGTTGCAGTCAGCCAACTATATGTCATGGACATGTCAGATAGCACATGACATTGTGCGACATTCATAGCAAGGGTATAATCCACAAGGGTGTATCCTGTGGGCTGGTCATACCCCAGCTCCAACACATTTAGTGTGTGTTCACACATATGCTCTCTGTAGAGTACTGTTTGTATTCCCAACATGTGTAATGCTGATCTGTACTACCTGTCCCTACAGTGAATCACACCTCCACCATTGTATTCACAGTTGTCCACACATCTGGCAATGACAGTTTGGAAGGTTTAGTGTGGGTGTTTCATATAGTCTTCAATTGTTTCACATTACTAACCACTGTGATGTATTGCAGGTCTGACCAGTGTCTATTAACAGGACCACCATACATTATGTGTGCATGTGTTATGACAGATAGCATGCAATTAATATGATATGTGCATTATCAAGCCTAGTAAATAATAACAACCTCACCTGACACAGGCTGCTGTCACTGCAAAATGCCATAGGTACCTAAACAGGATTGTCACAGAAGATCATTATCCACACCTCTGTGATAGCTACAAGGTGCAATGTCCATATTAGCACATAAGCCAGTACAATACACTATACTATGGAGTATGCACATCTGTGCATACATAGAGTAGCAGACTATAGTATGTGGCATGTGTGCATTCATGCCTTGCATATGATGTTACATTACATATTGTAAAGTAACACATGTAACTATGTGAAATATAGTTGTGTTATATGTGCAGTACTGACTTACCAGGCAACTCCAGGCTCAGTGGTTGAGAGACACTCACCTCCACAATACCAGCTAAACCTTGTGGATGGAGGTCTTCAGGTGTCCCCAGGTTGGCCAGTAGCTCCTCGGTATGTGTGTTTGGGGGCTGGGTGAGTGCCCCCCCACCTGTTGCACCTTGTTCCCTGGTGATTGCATTAGCATGCTGTTTTGCCCATCTTATGAGGTTGGTGCAGTGTCAGCACACCTGCTGATAGGTGTGATTGTGACCGCCAACTTCATTTACCCTCCTGTGGGGTTCCTCCCACAGGCATCCTGCTGCTGTGCATCCTGTGGCACATGACTGAAGAGTGTTAAATGGTTCGAGGAGGTATGGGAAGAGGACCTCATCCTCCAAATGGGTGTATGCTGGCAGCCTGTCATGCAGCATACCTGGAAGACATAAGGATGGAGACAGGTCACAGTAACTCACAGAGAAGTACAGAAGTACAGCTGGATATACATGTGTATCACATTTATTAAGATTACAAATATGTCTTTGCAAATTTACATGACACTAACACCACTGACATTTTTAAGTCACACAGATTTGACACTTACTGGTGATGTGATGTTATCACCATATATGTGTGTGTCATGTGATGACATTGCTCATACTCCATGTGGATGTTGTCTTGACGTGGGCATGTCTGTTTGCCTTTACTGGTGTCTTTACCTATCAGCACATGCCTGGATGTGTTCACATTAATGCAATAGACCTTAATGCAGTGTATATGTCACATATATAGTCATACACAGCCTTTAGGGACATGACCTGTGACCCTGCAGACTTGCTCACAGAATGTTTTACATGTATGTGTTTTGCCATATACATCTACATGGCACTGTACAGCTGTGTAGCATCCTGCCATGTATTGCCTGTGTTGCACATGTGGAACACATGGGACAATAGCTAGCCTGATGGTATTTGCAGGGTTGGATATCAACTATAGCATTTATGGTCATAGTGAACTAGTAGGCTATATGCCCCAGGCCATTTATGAGCCTAGGCAGAAAGGTTACCTAGCTGTAGCCAACAGACAGGTAAGTTTCAGTGGCCAGTTCAAACAATGCCACAGAACAGATCCACAGGGTTACAGATATATTTGGCATGCGGTCATCACACCATGTCACAGAGAGGGGCGATGTGCAGCTTCGCTGGACAGGGATACATAGTATGGCAAGAGTATGTAAAGTGTATGAGATGGAGATCTGTCAGGCATGTTGTGATCCTTGTACTAGAAAGGTGGATGTCCATGAAGTATGTGTTTATTTGGAATCAGGATGTGTTAAGTGTAGGATGTCCAACATCTCTGGGTTGGACATGGCTTTATTCAGGGTAGGCTGCATGCTACATAGTGGAGCTAGGGATTGGGAAGGGCAGTGTAGGCCATCTACACATGGGCAATAACCCTTAAAGGAAATATGTGATGTATTATGGGCCACATGAGTGTTAAGTATGGCTGAACAATTATCTCTATATTCATGGATGGTACCCTGTCATGATTAGGGTTGCCACATACAACTACCCGACTGGTGTGGTGAAGTAACTATCAAAGGAAAGACTACTGTCCAGCTGCATCTCATACACACCAGCTGCCATTACATTGACCACTGCCTAGATGGTAGTTCATGGGTACAAGGTTTTTAACATAGGGGATGGCAGTGCAATACTTAGCTGTCAGATTCTGGCCATACGTCACACACCACACATCTGATACACAAAGGCCCTTCTGTATGTTGAACGCAGCACACATTGAATCAACTATTGCTCCTAGTTCATAGTAATTTACAAACATCAATAGGCAGATGCCTTCTGTGTTAGTCTGTGTGGTATAGATAACAAAGAAGGGGAGTACCAGGAATGAACCTTGTATTGCTGTGGCTGGCACTGGTTTGATGTGCGTGTATTAGTCAGACACCTTCTGTAGTGTTGGTTCTGCCAGCAGTCCAGTTGCCAACCACTCCTTTGACATAGGAATATACACCTAGTTTACTGAGTGTAGCTGGAACACAGTATGGGTGATGGTGTCCTAAGACCTGGCAAGGTCATGATATGCTGTGTGAATCAACCTTACTGTCATCTACATCTGTATTGAGTACATCAAATAAGTTGATCATGGTTCATGGTCTTACAGACCAGACTCAGCAGGGTAGTAGTGCACTATTTCCCATTATCAATGCTGTCTCCCTCTTTGTGGGATGTGACAACTGTTGCTGTGCACCATTCAGTTTTTACACAGCCTGACACGGAGCTATGATTGAACATGATATGTATGTGGAAAGCTGATTGTTCTTACATTAGTGTAGGATACACCCTGGGATGTTGACAGGTCCCATGAAAGCTGTATGTATGGCTTTAGGAAGTGCAGCTTGTACCTGCATAGTTGTTATTACAGGGGCTCTGTAGTGTACATGGTTATATAACTATGTGTCACTGTTGGGGTGGGGGAGGTGGGAGTGGGTTTAGGTTCTCCAAGACCCTATCTGGCTGAACAGGTGCTATTTCTGTAGGTGCAGTACTTCCCATGCCATAGTGCTGTGCAGCACGGCAGGTCTTGTTGTTGCCATTACGATTAATGACACAGCTATAGAATGCTCTGTGGCTGGCCTCATAATATGTGGCTGATTAGTTTCACAGTAGCTTTGTGTGGCTTTAAGCCTCACAACAATTGCCTGATAGCATAGTGTACAGTGATCTTAGCTGTAATGCTTCTGTCACACACAGCAGGGCTTTGGATTCCAGGAGCGCTAGTAACTTGTATGCATAATCATTCCACACAACTGTACACAGTCTGTTAGAATGTTCAGAGAGAAAGCTGTATGCATATTTACACTTAACAACTGTACAGATTTTGCTAGAATGCTTAAATAGAGAGTGGTATGCATATTCATACCCCTCAACTGTTCCAGTCTGCCCAGTATGTCCTGATAAATGGCTCACATCACCTGCCTTTTGCCCTGTTCCCCTGACAAATTAGTGTGAAGATCCAAGCAATGTAGGCAGCTGTTAATGACATATAACTGATAGTCAGACTTGTACATAGTCAGAGAATGTACATGCAAACATACCTGTCATCCCAGCATCTCACCCAAAGTGTATGAGAGCAGTTTCAAAACATGTTGCATTAAAGCCTGCATCTTGTCAGGCCTGTACGTAAGACACAGGTCCCTTACATACTAATCTACAAACATACCATTGTACAATATAACACCATTGGGTAGTGTAAGGGACAGACTACTGCAGTGACTACGAATGTTGTGAAAACTACAAGGATGTATTAGTTGTTAACTGAAGTCTCGCTCTCTCTCACCCCTACCATATGTGCAAACATAACCGTTTTACACAACTCATTTGATATGTCTACACTCCTACACTTTGTTGGGAAATATGTCCTATTGGTTTATAAATATTCACATCTGTTTCTATGCATGTCCCATGTTAAAATAGACCCATATTGGTGGCCTGTTGCCGTCAATGAAACCGGCATGTTGTTGTAATGGCCACTATTTACCCATATATGCATGTGTTCTGCCTGATCTGCAACTATGTTATATCTGGTGCCCTGGGTAATGGGAATACCTATGCATGCTGTTATAACTAATTGTGAATGCTGTTGACTATTACTAACCCATATCTGCCTTAAACATACTACAACATAGCTCCTATGGGAAGACTGTTCCCAGCGGACCCACCTGTCCCACCTCAGCTGGCCATGGTACTGGGTACCAGCACATCTGGGGCCCAGCCTGGGACCTCCTCATCTGTTGGCCCTGCACCATCTTCGGGTGGAACTGCCGCAGTGGATGGCACTCATCCCCCCGGGAGTGGACAGGAACCTGTCACCCGTGTTATGGTCTGGGCCGTGGTGCATAGGGAGCTCAACAGGGAGATTTGAGACCACCTATACCAGCTTGAGGATCGAGTGGCGCAACTAGAGGGTGAGCCTGCCCCTCTTACACAGCCCCCACCACAGCCACCTTCTGGGCTGTGAAGGTGCAGTGGTGACTGCCCGTGGGTGGGGACCTTAGTCCCACTGTATCCATTGGTGGGCTCATGGGCTTGTGACCGCCCCTGTATGCATCTTGTTTGTCTTGTCTGTCATCCTACCCAACCTATCCTCCCTGATCATACCTACTCTCCTTCCCCAACATCCCACTCTCACCTAAACATAAAAGAAAAGAGGCGCAATCTGTTCCCACAAAAAAAAATGCCCCATACATAGCAGTCCATTTTGCACACGTCCACTGGACACATGTAAACATTTCTAATTGGCATCACAACATATTACTGTTGTCCTCACTCCTCTCTCAGGGTTGTGAGTGTCCAAATGTCCCGCCAAATGTACTGCATATGCACAGCCATTATTGTAGAAGAAATGGACAGCTATGGACCTTCCCTACACCCTTCCTGCACATCCCTAGCTATTTTCTCTACTGTCTTCCCTTCTTATTGCCCCTTTTTTCACCACTTTCCTTTTAACCCTTTTTTCTTTTCTTTTAAAGAAATTAGCGTGGGGGTAAGCGGGAGTAAGTACTTTTAAGCAGCCTTGAGTGGGTTTCAGCCTGTTTGCATGGGGGTAAGCACTGCCTACACAGGTTAAGCAATCAAGAAGGTAACTGAGAGTAAGGAACTGTAATGAAAAGTAACCACTGCTTACCATCGCGCAAAGCCATGCACACCCACTCACAACTGTTTAAAAGTGCCTTAATCACTCCATATCCAACGGCCTTGTTCTGCCCAGCAACAAAATAAGCGACCTCTGCAAGGCTCAAAACCAGGACCCTGCACATCACAGCCAATGTGATTTATCACTAGGCCATGGCAGATATACAGACAATGGATGTTATCACAAACATATCATCCAGCACAGTCATTCAACAGTATAGGAAATGTATTCCATCATGTAGATGTATGTGTGTGTGTTTCTGTCCAGATATAGATACATGCATATATATATAGATATATCAAGAACATCCCATGTGACAACAAAGCATTAAAAAGGAATGAAAAGGGAAACACCAGCAATGCCTGTATTATGTAGTGGTGTTGTCCTATGTAATATCAAGACTCCCGCAGACAGACATGTCATTATACATGCAGACATTTGTACATTGGCCAAATACATCACTCTTTGCATTTTATTTACATTAACACAACAGTTCATGTCCAATCATTATGTGAGAACAGTACTCTTGCAAGGTGCTGTATGCAACATCATCATCATGAAAAAGGTAAATGGGGTAACCATAGTGGGACCGGTAGTGTCATGTGTATCTCACCAAGAATGATACCTCAGTATAAAGAAAAAATGATCAATTTCAACAATTGGCTAAGCTTCTGGTGTCATTCAAAGGGGATCCAGTGTCTGTCAGCCTGGGACGACATGCTTGACAAGCCACGTTACTTCGCAAGAGACAGCTTGCACCTGTCACCACTAGGCTTTCGAATACTGACCAAGGCTCTTGCTGTCCCCATAGTGCCTTTTTTAGGCAAGGCTCAAAAGGCAAACCCACCTCTGTAAACAGCACAATTAACAAAAAACTTAAGGTTATGCTACTCAACACCAGGAGTTGAAAATCTAAAAATGCACGCGCTCGAAGCACTCCTCAGTATGGAGAATGTTGACATTTGTGCAGTAATTGAAACCTGGTTCAAGGCTCCAGAGAGCACCCCAGCACTACTGGGCAACAACTCATACCACACGTTTTGGCCACAGAACACTGACCGAAACACTAAATGAAGGGGTGTATCTATATGCATCAATGATACCTACACCTCCAGGTTAGTGGTGCAGCATGATACCACTGAGATCATCCACATGCAACTAACATTGGACAAATCTGCAATGCAAATTGTGGCCTGCTATAGATCACCCTCCATGACCCAGGACCATCACTCCACCTTTCTGGAGACACTGGAAAACATGAAGGTCCTACCAAACACCCTGATACTGGGCAATTTCAATTACCCTACCATTCACTGGGAAAACTACTCGAGTACAAATTCCCAGGCCCAGCGCTTCCTGGAATTCATCAACTCAAACACCCTGGATCAGCTGGTAAACTCCCCTACCAGAGGTGAAAACATATTGGACCTGGTCATCACCAACATGGGTGACAGGTGTTCCACACCGGAGGTCAACCCATCACTGGTTTGATCAGACCATAAACTAATCACTTTGGATGTCCACACCCCACCACCACCCCATCTAAGGAAACCACAGTAAAAACTTTTCTAAAGCAAACTTCACCTTACTTAAGACAGAGATGGTACGTTTCACAGCCTCCATGCTAAAGGATAATGCTGCCCAAGATGCAGAAACCTTTACAAATGCACTCTATGAGCACCTACACGGATGCATGGATCATGCCATCCCTAGCAAAACCAAGACTCTCTACTCTAAGAGAAGGAAACCAGTTTGGTGGACCCCTGCAGTAAAAAGGCTATACAAAGAAGGAGGAAACTAGTTCAGAAAAAAAGCAAATCCCAAGAAGGAAAGACATCCCTGATCAGTATCAGTAAGAAACTGAGGTCCCTCATGAAATCATCCAAGGCTAACTTCGAAAGAAAAATAGCCAATGATTCAAAAGATAACCACAAAGCCTTCTTTAGCTATGTTAAGAATCTAAGTGGAAACTCTCAGTTATGTACTGAACTAGTGCAAAATAGCACAAAATATACTGAACCTACTGATATTGCCAACATCCTGGCAGATAGATTCAGTGCAAACTTCACCCCCCTCTCACCTCCAAAAGGGCCCACAACAATACTGGAAAAGTGTAGTGTCCCAAAAATCCCATACGCGCAGGTGAAAACAGCCCTTTCAAAAGCCAAAAGCACAGCATCAATGGGACCAGATGATTTACCAGGTTGTGTCTTGCATGAACAACAGAACGAACTAACCCCCCCCACCTAAACACGCTGTTCAACCTCAGCCTCTCCAGATGCTATGTGCCCATAGAGTGGCGCACAGCAACCATTATTCCTCTCTGCAATGGAGGGGCCACAACTCACCCTGGTAACTATCGTCCCATAAGTCTGGCTAGCCTGGTCTGCAAGGCTATGGATTGCATCATCATGGAAGTCATTAACAAAGACATTGGGAACCTCCAAATACTTGACCCGACCCAGTTTGGCTTTGGTAAGGGCAGATCATGCCTTACTAAACCTGGTTGACTTCTTCAAGACAGTCACCAAGGCCATAGATGAGGGAAAGTTGTTTCACACAATCTACCTTGACCTCACCAAGGCTTTTGACACCATTCCCCACTAGGGTATTACAGAAAAACTCACCAGTCTGAACATAAACCCCTACATCATGAGATGGGTTGCCAACTGGCTTACAGACAGAACTCACAGTAAGAATGGCGGGCTCCAGGTCCGACTCTAAACCAGTCACAAATGGTGTCCCACAAGGCTCAGTCCTGGGACCCCTACTGTTTGGCATATACTTCTCAGAAGTACTGGAAAACCCTGGAGGACTATGGCTAACCAAGTTCGCCGATGACTGAAAACTGGCAGCCATAATTGACTCTCTGGCTGACATAGATATCCTCCAAAAGGGCCTTACTGAGACAGACACCTGGTGCCAAAGTCATGGCCTCAAGCTAAATGTCAAAAAATGCATAGTCATCCCGTTTGGGAAAAACAAACACCCACGAACTGCCACATAGGTGGCAGCCCCCTTAATACAGAAGAGGTAACAAGAGATCTGGGGACCCAGGTCGATAGTAATCTCTCCTTTGACAATCATATTGCCAAAGTAGTTAGGAAATCCTTCTATGTGGCCCATCTAATTACTAAAGGGTTTGCATCTAGAAATAAAGAGGTTATAGTGCCCCTCTACTCGTCACTCATTAGACTCATCATAGAGTACAATGCCCCATTTGGGATGTACCTCACAATACACTTCCAACAGCTGGAAAGACCACAAAAGTACCTTACCAAGAGGATTACTGGTCTCAAAAAATGTCCTATTTAGCCAGAAAAAACTCAGGCTGTACTCAGTGGCATATCGCTTACTCAGAGGTGATCTCTGCCTGACATACAAAGCCATATCCAACTCAGAATTGATGGAAATGCTCCACCTAAAGAAATCCAAGTCACTGTGAGCCATGCGCTCTAGTGAGCTTAACCTCACCACAACAATAAATAGAACATGCTGGAGGGATAGATTCCTGTCACAGAGACTCCGCATGCTTTGGAACAAAATTCCAAATTACATCAGGCAGAGCCCCTCACTAACACTCTTTAAGAGAAACCTTGACGAGTGGATGGGTAACAGAAAATACACCCCCTGGGATCACTTCATTGTTTCTGTTTGACAGAAGATCAGTTAATTAATCAGTGGGGTGGTGAAAGCCGACACTCTGGCTAGGCTTATAAATGCCCTCTGGCAGATAGCCTAGTACCTACCTATGAACCTATGAACCTATAAACAATGGGGTTGTCTGCATCACGTGTACCTGGAATTTTTAGGAGTCATGTGCATACCAGGATCATGTGCTTGAGAGACAGGGGTGAGGACAGCAGTAGTATGTTGTGATGCAAATTAAAAAGGTTATGTGTCCGCTTTGGCGGGCTTTTCTGGCATTAGAGAACTTGGCATAGCTCCTCGTGGTCCCCTGCAGAGTTCCTAAGCCAGCAGAGAGCAGAAGAAGCAACTTTCTTGATCATAGGTATTTTTTAAAACTTTTTGATTGCATTTTTCGATCTTTTAAGCTTTTTGACTACTGTTTGTGCCTTTATTACTGTTTTATTGCCTTATTTTCCTGTGTTTGTGAGCTTATATTGTTGATTGCACTTGTGGACTAAAGTATTGCTTAAAAGTAACTAACAGGCTAATACACTCAAGTGTACCAGCCTTTGATAGCAATTTAGTCGAAAACAAAGCATTTACTGCATTTTTTCCTGTCTGTTTGAAAAAAAAAAAAAAAAAAAAAAAAAAAATATTTCTCCTTTCCTAAACTTTACTTGCTAGTTGTTCCAGTGATCAGATTTTGCTGATCCCTGGGCTTTGTATTTGGTTTCTGTGTTCCTCCATTTTCTTGTGTGGCCAGAGGTAGTTTCTTTACTCACCAGTTGGAGTGGGGAGTACTGAGCTGCTTGTTTGTCCTCAGAGGAGTGGTTAGAAGCAGCAACTTGTAATTTGTTGGCCATTTTGGGTCATTTCCTGTTTTTCCAGCCCCCTGCTATAAAGCACGCGTTAGCTCGCTTTAGCGCGATTTAGCGCGGAGCTGCTACCATTGCACACTAGGGCAGCGCTGGTTAAGCAGATTTAAACTATTAGGGCTACCTAAAGTTCACTCTTCAAATTTTCCCTTAAAACTACCTTCCTCAAAGTGTACTACTGTTCTATTTAGTGTATCCTCCAGCTATAAATTATCTCTACTTGACTCCCAAGTAGACTATTCTCTATCCGTATAGCTAAGCACTCGCTCCTACAGTACTTATCACCTCGATACAGCACTCTTGTTATAGAAAGTACCCCAAAAAAAGCAGACCCCATTTCTCGGTCACCCACATCCCCAAAACCTTTTTTTAAGTTTTTCTGTCTATTCCTTCTAGCATGTCGAGGGATCAGTTGGTAATATCCTCTCCTGCTCAGCTGGTGAACCTGGGATTATTGAGGCAATGTTACAATTGCCTCATGTACACAGACAACCCTCTCCTCCTCCCACAAAACACAAATACATGTGAGAGATGCAACTATACGGCCAAACTGGAGGCTGAGCTCTCTCAACATAGGACTGGCAAGACCAGACAGGAGGAGAAGGTAACCACACACACTATAGACCCAGTCTCACATAATACCATCACAACCTCAAATCATACACATAAACACATAAAGACATACTCGGGAGGCTCTGATCAAAAATCTACCAAAACAGCAGAGGCCACCAAAGCAGACACCCAAACAACTACCACCTCAGAACACAACACCTGCATCACATAGACCACACAGTCAGAGTGTCAAGCAGTCACAGCCCTTAAGGCCAAACACTATGCCAGACACACTAGTCATTGGTGACTCCATAGTCAGACACACTGACGTCCGCCACCAGACTGAGTAAGGAGAAGGTCACAGTAAGCTGCCTGTCGGGTGCTAGAATCCGCCACATAACGCATGCACTCAGGTCTCTCAACAGCAGGTACAAGTACGACTCAATCATTGTCCACACTGGTGTAAACGACCTGAGACGTACCTCCCTGGACTACATGAAAAGAGACATAGAGGAGCTCTCTGATTATGTAGCCCAGGCAGGTATGACCCTGACCTTGAGCAGTATCCTACCTTCACCAAGAATGATGCCACAATACAGAGATAAGATGATAAGTTTTAACAATTGGCTTAAACTCTGGTGTCATTCAAAGGGGATCCAATGTTTGTCTGCCTGGGATGACATGCTGGACAAGCCACGCTGCTTCGCAAGAGACGGCTTGCACTTGTCACCCCTGGGATTCTGGATTTTGGCAAAGGCTCTTGCCACCCCCATAGTGCCTTTTTTAGGCAAGGTTCAAATTCTAAACCTACCACCCTAGAACAAAACAAAGAAAAAAAACTAAGGGTAATGCTGCTCAATGCCAGAAGTCTCAACCTCAAGATGCACGCACTCGAGGCCCTTCTCAGTATGGAGAACATCGATGTCTGTGCTGTGACAGAAACCTGGTTCAAGGCTCCTGAGAGCACCCCAGCACTATCAGGTTTTACATCATAGCATGCGTTCCAGCCACAAAACCCAGACAATACCAAGAAAGGAGGAGGGTATCCATATTCATCAAGGACACCCACACCTCAAGATTGGTGGCATCGCACAATGCATCGGAAACCATCCAGGTGCAATTAACCATAGGCAAGACTGCTATGCAAATTGTAGCATGTTACAGGCCACCCTCGCAAACTCAGGAACCTCACATGGCCTTCCTGAAAACACTGGAGGGGATAAATGTATCTCCGAACACCATCATACTAGGTGACTTCAACTACCCTAATATAGACTGGGAACACTACTCAAGCCCAAACACTCTAGCCCAAAAGTTCCTGGAATTCATAAACTCAAATGCCATGGAACAACTAGTCACCATCCCCACAAGAGGAGAGAACATACTTGATCTCATCATCACGAACATGGGAGCACAATGTTCAATGCCAGAAGTATACCCCTCACTGGTGAGATCTGATCACAAACTAATCTCGCTGGAGGTCCTCATCCTGCCCCCACCCGAAATGAAAAAGACTACAGTAAAGAACTTCTCGAAAGCCGACTTCACACTTCTAAAGACTAGTGCGGTCTCCTTTAAGGCCCCTGAGCCATGGTTAACATTACTCAAACCGCTGAATCACTTACAAATGCCTTCTACCAGCACCTGCAGGGCTGCATGGATCAGGCAATCCCAAGCAAAACAAAGACTCTTTGTACCAAAGGCAAGCGTCCAGTCTGGTGAACCCCAGCCATAAACAAACTCTACAATAAAAGGAGAAAGCTACTACAAGATAGAGCAAAATCCTTAAAAGGTAAGTCACCGCTGATCACTATAAGTAAAAAGCTAAGAGCTCTCATAAAATCATCCAAAGCTAATTTTGAGAAAAAAATAGCTAAGGACTCTAAAGACAACCATAAAGCATTCTTTAGCTCTGTCAGAAACCTAGGAGGAAACTCCCAAATATGCTCAGAATTAGTTCAAAATGATGTGAAGATTACTGATCCTACAGACATTGCCAACATACTGGCTGACAGGTTCAGTGCAAACTTCTCCCCACCCTCCCCGCCTAAAAAGAGATATCTATACCAAATGATTGTAGCCCTTCAAACATCTCCAATGCTCAGGTGAGAACTGCTCTCTCCAAGGCAAAGAACACAGCATCCATGGGACCTGATGGTGTCCCCGGCTGTGTGCTCCATGAACTCAACGAGGAATTAAACCCACAGTTAGGATAGCTGTTTAATCTTAGTCTCACCTCCGGATACGTACCCAGGGAGTGGTGCACAGTGACTGTGGTCCCACTCCACAAAGGCGGTGCCTCCACCGACCCTGGAAATTACCGTCCCATTAGCTTGACAAGTCTGATCTGCAAAGCCATGGAAAGGATCATAATGGATCTCATAAATAAAGACATAGGGAATTTGCAGACTTTGGATCCAACCCAGTTTGGTTTTGTCAAAGGCAGATCATGCCTTTTAAACTTGGTTGACTTTTTTGAAACAGTCACCAAGGCCATTGACGAGGGAAAGGCAGTCCATACAGCCTACCTAGACCTGGCGAAGGCTTTCGATACAATACCCCACTCGGGTATCATTGAAAAACTCATCAACTTAAATGTAAACCCATACATTACAAGATGGGTTGCAAACTGGCTGAGTGACAGAACCCACAGGGTCAGAGTTGCTGGTGCCATGTCAGACTCTAAGCCTGTCACAAGTGGTGTCCCACAGGGCTCAGTCCTGGGCCCACTCTTGTTTGGCATCTACTTTTCTGAAGTACAAGCAAACACAGGAGGGTTATGGCTGACAAAGTTCGCAGATGACTGCAAACTGAGCGCCGTAGTTGAGAACACATCCGACACAGATATCCTTCAGAAGGGTCTCACAGAAATGGATAACTGGTGCCAGAGCCATGGCCTCAAGTTAAATGCCAAGAAATGCATAGTCATACCCTTTGGGAAAAATAAGGTTACCCCTAGCTACCATATAGGTGGCAATCCCCTGAACACAGAAGAAGTTATTAGGGACCTGGGAACCCAGGTTGACAGTAGCCTTTCATTCGACACTCATATTGCTAAAGTAGTTAGGAAGACCTTCTACATTGCCCACCTTATCATGAAGGGATTCACATCTAGATCAAGGGAAGTCATAGTCTCCCTATACTCATCACTCATCAGACCAATGATCGAGTACAATGCCCCATTCGGAATGTATCTGACCCGACACTTGCAGCAGCTGGAGAGGCCACAAAAGATCCTCACCAAAAGGGTAAAGGGTCTCAAAAATCTGTCTTATGCTGCACGACTGAAAGAACTCCAGTTATATTCAGTTGCGTACCGCTTACTCAGAGGTGACCTATGCCTGACATACAAGGCCATGTCAAACCCAGATTTGATGAATATGCTTCATCTCAAAAAATCTAGATCCCTCAGAGCCACAAGGGCGGGTGACTTAAACCTTGACACGGTTATTAATAGGACATGCTGGAGGGATAGATTCATCACCCAAAGACTCCCTATGCTGTGGAACAAAATCCCGGTTTATGTGAGGCAGAGCACCTCGCTGGCCTTGTTCAAGAGGAATCTTGACCAATGGATGGGAGATCACAGATACACCCCAGGGGTTACCTCAGTGTCACTGCTCGACAGAGGCACAGCTAAATAATGGGCATAGTTTCTACAAACTAAGGGGTGGCGTAAGCCACAAAACTATGGCTAGGCTTATAAATGCCCTCGGGCAGATAGCCTAGTATGAACCTATGAACCTAAATGGACAGCTATGTATGGGGCAAATGTTGTTCTAGGAACAGATTGGCCTTTTGTTTCCATAAGGTGAGAGTGGGATGTGGGGAAAAGGAGAGTAGGTATGCTTGTGTAGGATAGGTTGGGTATAATGACAGACAAGACAGCATACAGGGTTGGTATATGACACATGTGGGGGGATACACTTTGGATGGGGAGGGGTGTTTGGCAGTCGCAAGTCCATGAGCCCCCAGATGGAAACAGTGGGATGGAGGTCCCCACCCATGGGCAACCACCACTGCACCAAAACAGCCTCAAAGCTGGCTGTGCTTGGGGCTGTCTAGGAAAGGCATGCTCACCCTCTAAATGTGACACTCTGCCCTTGAGCTGGCATATCTGGCCTCAAAATCCCTTATTGAGCCCCCTACGCACCACATCTGGGACTGTACGACAGCTGACAAGTTCCTGTCTGCACCTGCTCCCAGGGGGGACAAGCCCCATCCTCAGTGGCGATTCCACCAGAAGGTGGTGCAGAGCCAACAGAGGTGGAGGTCCAAGGCTGGACCCCAGACCCGGTGCCCGGTGCCATGGCCAGCTGACATGGGACAGGAGTTTCCGCCGGGACCTCCAATCCCATACAGCCTATGGTGTTGCAGTTTTAACACAGATACGACTTAATAATAGTCAACAACATTCAGGATTACTTATAACAGCATGCATAGATATGACCATCAACCCAACACAACAGATGGCATACATTTGAAGAGGGAGCACAACACATGCATATATACTGCTTGACATCTGTACAAAGTGTAGAAGACTGCAGCTATGAACAGTGGCCCATTACTGGCATGTCACTGTGAGAACCGCAGACGGTGACTGTCATACCACTGTTTCATGTGACATATGTCCAATCAGGGATGCAATGGCAGTAACTCTCATCACTATCACCATGTACTGACTGCAATCCTCACACTATGCATCTGCAGTTCACAGATGTGTGTTCAGTGAGTAACACAAGAAACAAATGGTTCCACACACTGACCAGTCCACAGACGGCCCTACAGATGGGGGTTCCCTCACAAACAGACCACTGTCTTGTCAGTTTTAAAACATGCAGACTAGCCATTACCACACACAACTTGTTAAACTGGCAGTAGTCTCAATGAAGCATAGCTACACTTACATGCTGCAGTCATGTCTGGCACAACACCCTCCTGTCTTTAGGCTATTTTCCACTGTGTATGTTGTTAGAGGAATATCCAGATATCATCTGTTATGCTGTTTACTAAACACCAGATCCAGGTTCCACTCAAAGAGACTGTCATGGGCAAACACCAACATGATGTTCCTAGATATTGCACTGTGTTTACATGTGATTGGCTGAGGGAACGTCACCACA
Organism: Protopterus annectens; assembly: GCF_019279795.1. NCBI lineage: Eukaryota > Metazoa > Chordata > Ceratodontiformes > Protopteridae > Protopterus > Protopterus annectens. The sequence continues at coordinate 1,479,989,105 of NC_056725.1, forward strand.
GCTGTTCCACATGCAATCAGCTAGAGGAGGATTGCATTCATTGCAGAGGGCATCACCAGATCCTGACCATCACTTACAAAACACAAGCTGCTGCTGAGCAGGTGTGCAAATCCACATCCACCAGAGAGTGTGTGGGAGGGACAGATAGAGGCAAAGTACATCAGAGAAGGGCTTGGAGACTAAAACCTAAGCATCGTCTGTCACACACCTACCAGTACAGGGGTTTAAACCCCTGATTGACTAGCCATTACCATTACCATTACTATTACAAGTGCATGCAGTTACCCCATGTGCCACATAGCTGACATGTTGGTGTGCTGTAAGAACATATATGTGTGCTGGTGAGCAACATCTGCAACAGAGATATAGTAGACATACATTAGGTGTAGCACACATGGCTGTCCACAAGAGCAGATGTCATTGTCAACAAAATCACACTCTCTAAGTGACTCAGACACATTGCCACACTTTGCCAGGCTCACAAATACACTTCCTAACTACTTAGTTTGCCACAGTGCAGTAATGCACAGTACTACATGCACCACAGGGGATATCCTGAGGTTCTATGGGCTAGGGCATGTGAACATGTCTGACATCAGTCGGTATGCCAATGGGAGTTATACAGGTGTGACTGTGGTTGGAAGCTTCATACCCTACACGCAGACACAAGGTGCCAGTACTGACATGCATGTGTGCATTGCTTCATGGGTGTGTAGTGGTTGGTTGTGCAAGATGGCTGTACAAGGCTGGGTGAGGGGTAATCCTTGGCATCACACCACCCGGCAATGGCGTGCAGTGTGATTCAGGGTTGCAGTGTCTGCAATGTCCCACATAGATGGATATTGTATGAACTGTCCTGTCATCCTGGTTACCATTGTGTATGGCCATTGCTTTATGAACTGTCCTGTCATCCTGGTTACCATTGTGTATGGCCATTGCTTTGCAATGCATGCCATGTCTGTGTTTGATAGTCCTTGACATGGGCATTGCCTGGGATGTGCATGTCCCCCAATAATGTACAGTGACATGTACAAGTGTACCTGGTTTGGCTGGCACATGTTGTGTCCACAGACTGTTATCATCAGATATGCCAATACTGGCCTGGTGTGGCAGGGCCTCCTAATAGACAGCAGGTTGACCCTGCACCTGCATTGATAGCATGATACAGGTAATCCCTGGTGTCAGTGGCATCTGTCCATACAGGACATGTGTGTAAGGCATTGTATGACCTTGTGGATCACATTTGATGGCAGCACATATGTTGCAGGCATCCAGTGGGGAACATAGTGAAGGCACATTGTCCGTAATTATGTGCCTGTTGTACTGTTGGATAGGGTGCCATGCCCTCTGCAGCCCACTGCAATCAGACCATGCCTACTATCTGTCATCAATGTACAGGGTACTAGCAACATAGCTGGATATTCTAGATGGGTGTGTTTGTGTATGACACATGGGCTCAGAACGTATTCTGGGTAATAGTAGGGTTGCATACTTTGTTCACCAGGCCTTTCGCCAGATGTAGGGGCGGCTTGCCAACACAGTCCCTTGGCTGATTGACATCTGTACTCCTTGTGAGGTGGACATTGTGACATATAATATGGAAACCATATAGGAAAACTACAAAAAACACTCCCTAACATGTCCAATGGTTAGACACTCACAGCCATCTCCACACAGGCTCTAACTGTCAAACACACACACATACCTGCCATTTCTTGGAATAGAACCCCTACTTAACTAGTTACCACACTACAGAATTACACAGTTATAGCATGTGCTATGGAAATTACTGGGTAAAAGCAGTCCCAGACGTATATTTTTAGGTGGGTGACATCAGCAGGATTGCCAAAGGTGAGTATGTGAATTATAAAGAGTGTGCATACTCTGAAAAGCATTATTTTTACTCAGGCAAACAGAGACACACACAGTTGGCCTGTTTGGGATTAAAACACCTACCAAACTGGTTTATCACAATACAACATTATGCAGTTACAGCACGCACTATGGAAATTTTTTGGTTACAGCACTTCCAGAGGTGTATTTCTAGGTGGGTGACATCAGCAGGATTGCCAAAGGTGTGTATGTGAATTGTAAAGAGTGTGCATACTCTAAAAAGCATTGTTTCTTCCTCAGGCAGACAGACACACACACAGTGGCTTGTCTGGGATTAGAACGCCTACCAAACTAGTTTATCACACTACAGCATTATGCAGTTACAGCACGTGCTTCAGAAATTACTGAGTTACAGCAGTCCCAGAGGTGTATTCATAGGTGGGTGACATCAGCAGGATTGCCAAAGAAGGGCATTTCAAGTGTACTGCAAGTTGTACATGTCTGTTGCCTGTGTGTACCCACTGCTTACTGTCGCAAAAACACATTTACACCCACTTAAAAGTTTCTTATGCAATCCTAATTGACAGCATCAACAAGGCTTGCAGGTCTTGAACCCTGGACCATGTACACTGAGGTCACTGGACTTACCCCTAAGCCATCTGGGCTGTATACATGTTTCATGGATTTTATAATGCACATCTTACTACAGGTATTCCACAGTACTGAAAACAAATGGGACAGTCACTTCGTGTACATATGTACAGTACCCTTGAATGTACTGTACTCTGTGAAACAAGAAAGACAAGTCTGCACAACTTTCATAACTAACTATATATATATAAATATATATATATATATATATATATATATATATATATATATATATATATATATGTGTGTGTGTGCACCTACGGGATGTACACACACACACACACACACACACACACACACACACACACACACACATATATATATATAGATATATAGATACATATACACAGACACAGCTGTAGCCATATATATATATATATATATATATATATATATATACACACACACACACACACACACACACACACACACACACACACACACACACACACACACACACACACACACATGTCTGAACACCCTTTGTGACTCAGAAGGGTTCCAAAGGAACTGATGTGTACACAAAACAGAGGCATATCTTGTTTTCTAACATTTAAATCTTAATCAGTTCACCAGAGAAGGGATGGTTGTTGTGTATGTGGAGTTTGCGGTGGGGAATGATGGCTAATGTAATCTACCCCAGGGATTGTGGAGTTTGGGTGGGGGAATGATGGGTATAGACTTACACCCCGGCGACCACTTCTGTGTCACTGCTCAACAGTGGCACAGGAAAATAACATACCCAACTGTAGTCATTCTTGACTGTGTATTCTTTTCCATTCCTAACTATGTAATACTTTGTAGACTTCAGTCACCACAGATGGCTACCATGGTGTGCAGCATGTTAAAAGACATTACACATGTGTATGCCTGGCTACAGGGTAGTCACACACACAAACACACACACACTTGCCAGTATTGTGCATGCATGTCTTACCTATGTAAAGGTAACTAGTACAGTGGTATTCAGTTGGGGTATGTGCCACAGAACACATACAATTACACTTACTTTGATTCCACTTCTGAGCTGGGTGACATCACAGGACTGATTACTTGCAGTGGGGAGGGGGAAGAGAAAGGTTTAACAGTTGACAAGGATAAAGGCCAGTGCAAAAGGTGGCATCTCTTTGGAATGCAGCAAAACCCACTGTCATGACAGGAAGCAGACACAAATACACACACACTCAGCCATTTGCTGACACACACACACACAGTTGCCAGTGGTGGGATCAGAACTCCTGCCTATCTAAAGATCACTATTACAGTACTACACAGTTAAGAGACACACCACAGAGATTACACATTCCAAGGCAGTCACAATGCCCTTCTAAGATTCAGGACAACAACAGGGATACTGACAGTCAATATGTACATAGCTGTAAAGCTGTGTGTTTAAAGTAGGAGTCCATTACAACCTGTATGCACAAACAAGACACATCATCTGAAGGTAAGACATAGGTAGGCCTGAGAGGTATAGTTGTAGCACAACAAGCCCTGAACTGGAGTATGACCATCTGTGGAATGGACAACTACTATCACTATACAGGGTTACAGTGGGCATGCTCATACAAATAAAATCACAGAACTTGTTTGGATGCATTGACTCCAATTACACAAGGTGACAGTGGGCATGCTCATACACTTAGTAGCACAGGACCATTTGGGATGCACTATGACTACAACTACACAAGGTTATACCGGGCATGCTCATACACTTAGAAACAAAGGGCTTTTTTGGATGCACTGACTCAAATTACACAAGGTGGCAGTGGGTACGCTCATACACTTAGTAGCACAGGGCTGTTTGGGATGCACTCAGATTCTAACCACAGAAGGCCACAGTGTGCATGCTCATACACTTACATGTACAGAACACGTTGTAATGGACTCCTATTGTAAACACATAGGTTTACAGCTATGTACATCTTACCTGTCAGTATATATGCACATCATACTAGTTTACTACCAGATACATGTATGTGACCCATAAATGATATATCTGTGTCTGTGCTGTGTGATACACATGCATACATGTACATGAAGTACTGACATATATATGTTAAGTATACACAATCATGCATGTGTGGATGTGACAGACAATAGGTTAACTGGGACACACAGGTGGATGCTACCTACAACATGTGTCACACACCTTGCTGACCTGAAAGGCATGCATTGATAGCAGGTTGTGGACAGTGGCATTATACTTGAAACAGTGGCATGTGCAACCATAATGTGTGAGCCCCATTGTGTAATGGTACTAAGGTGCAGGTGTCAAGATGACCTCTCCCGGCTGTGTTAGTAGTTGGCATTATTAGCAGGACTGCTACACTAAGTATATCACACATCCGTCATATACACAATGTCTGCTGCTGTCCGTCACCTTTGATGTGGCATTTACTACCAAGCACATTACTGCCACTTGCAGTGATGTCATGGTACGAGTGTCAACTGCTAGACCAAAACAATGAGCCAATGTCTTGCTGTTATTATGAAGTTGTCCAGTGTCTGTCATTCCGGGCTGTCATGACTGAACGACAAGCCTTTGACACAGACCACATACACCCATGTTTCAAGTGAGTGTGGTTAATACTAACGTTGCATTTACCCATATAGTCGGATTCCAAGGCAAAAGTCCTACTCACAGAAGTAACACCCTGACACCTACAAGACAATTGCATTGGATGCTTTATGCTAACCAGTGCTAGATGTGTGGCTTTCAAAATCCATTTGCTCAATGTCGAACCTACAATGGGGAATACTGACATCTGTGCCGTGAAGAACACCTGGCTGAAGGCTCTGTAGTGCACAATTGCCCTACCACCATTTAACTCAGATCCAGACATGTGGGCCATAACACTGGTACAGACCATTCCAGGTGGTGGTGTCCACATATTCATAAAGGCTGCTCACATGTAAAGACTACTACTCCGACATAACTCATCACAGATGAGTCAGGTACAAGTGACAGTTGCAAATGCTGCATTCTAGGTTGTATCCTCATAAACATCCACCACATTGTCCCCAGACTACCAACACACATCCATATGTGGTATGACATAGTATGGTAGACCACCAGATAACCTTCGATTGGTGGACTGTACCTAGGCCTACATCAGCTGTGCAAAGTACCCATGTACAGTCACAGCTGCATAATGTGTTATTGAATGCAATAATACAACTGTTTGTAACCAGGTCAGTTGTATACATACCAGGGTCCCTCGGATGTTGTCAGCATTAACACAGTCATCTTTTGCTGTACACCAGTAAACAACATCCTCATCGTTGTATATAACCTAACTGTACCTGCCCTGGATATGTACATCCCACACTCATACAACATAAATTACATTACTGTAGCTTTCATTATCCTTTCTACATACAGGTGGCTACATTCATTACACACATGCACATGGCAGATAGCATGCAAACAGTACATAAGGTTTGATATCTATGTTAACAGAAGTAATATTCCCGCTCTACTTGTCACCCATGACACCTATCATATCATACAACAACCCATGTGGCATGTATGTCATTAGACATGTCCACCTAATGCAATGCCTACAAACATACCCAAATAACAGGATCATAGGACCTACACAAGGCCTGTATTTACAAGCTCAGGGAAATCCAACTCTGCTCTGTAGGTTCCTGAGTAGTGACAGGTGATATGTCCATGACATGTACAGCCATGTGTGCCCACAGCTCCTACATATCCCCATGTCAACAATTGCAAGCCATGCATGCTGTCTGCTGTCTGGACATTAGCCTTCGTACCACAATAGCCAGTACGTGCTGGGGTGAGATGTTTACAAGCCACAGACCTCACACATGCTTGAATGAGTGTAGTGCCTAGCTCTAACAGAGCACATTGCTGTCACTCTTCCAGTAAACATGAGGTGTGTGTGGCAAATATGATGTGCTCACTGTTGACCATTACAGTGCCCAGGCTTCAACATGGAACTGTCAAGTAACAGTTTGTAGGAGCATGACATGGAGTAATGCTGTGTGTGTCTTGCTGATATGTGCTGTTGTCATATATGGACACTTGGCTACTCAGTGAAGGTGGTTGTGTCCTACCAATACATGAATACAACATCCATTATGGTGTAATGCTCGGCTTTGTTTTACACATGGCGTGGGGAAGGTGTGGAATGTATCCTCTTGACCTGCTAGTCCACTTACTGATGTAGACCCCATATGTGTACATGTATTGATGTTTGTTTAGATTCCATGCTTGTGCAGTGTCTGATGTTTGAAGGTGACTGTTGTCTTAGTACATCATGCTGTTGCAATACAGCCTCATCATTGCCAACTGTATATGGTGATATGCTCAAAGTACAGTAAGCTGTACATGAGGTATGGACAGATGTTTGGACATGACTACTAAGTGGTGGGGCTACTTTGCAGATGAATGATTACTGAGGACAGCTCACAGGTGTGTTACAACCATTCCTACAATAACCTGTGTAACTGCTAAGGTCTGGTTTTGTTAATTGAAGTGGAAGGCAGACAGAATGCAGTAAGGGTGACACTGAAGGCAAACCTCTTGACATCTGTAACAGTAATACCTCTCCAGTGCATATATTGTGCATATATCAGCACAGTTGTCAAAAGACAGAGTCAGTATGCTTTGTAGCAAATGCGATAGTGCTGTACCTCTGTAATACCTACCATGAGATAGGCAGGTGTTTGAATCACATTACTGGCACTTGTGTGTGTGTGTGTGTGTGTGTGTGTGTGTGTGTGTGTGTGTGTGTGTGTGTGTGTGTGTGTGTGTGTGCGTGTGTGCGTGCATGTGTGTGTGTGTGTGTGTGTGTGTGTGTGTGTGTGTGTGTGTGTCTGTGTGTGTGTATGGCTCTCCATGTGTATGGCTGTCCGGTCCCTGGAGTGAGGCTGTATTTTACCATAGTGAAATGTTAATGCCCCCTCTCCCCATCCACTCAATGCAATCTAGTATCCTTGTTGATATCATCAATCTTAGATGGTCATTCTAACCGCCTATTAACATGTACACCCTGGGGTGTGGCTTCTTGTTACATAGCCTACTGATGAAACCCCCTCCCCATGTACACTCACTGCACTGTAGTATCCCTGTTGATGTTTTCGATCTTAGGCCATTCCGACTACCTGTACATGTGTAATCTCTGTGGCGCATCTTGTAATTGCATAGTATATAATGATGATTTGCACATAGGCAGGGGTTCTAGTCCCAACACTGGCAGTTGTGTGTGTGTGTGTGTGTGTGTGTGTGTGTGTGTCAGAGTGTATGTTACTGTGTCTGTGAATCCGTGGATATGTCTGTGTTTGGGTCCTGTTATGGCAGCGGGTATTACTGCTTCCCAATGAGAAGCCACTATTTCCACTGGCCTTTACCATTTCATCCACTATACCCCTCTTTTACCTCCACCCCTCTCCAGGTAACTATAACTGTGATGTCACCCACTATGGATGTGACAGCTCTGAACACAGAAATTGTACCACTTAAATAGGCAAGGACAGGAAATCAAAGAATGTGGCTACCCCCACACATGCAATTAATGACAAATAATAAAATTCAAGCAAGCAGTAACTGAAGAATAGAGTCAAAACTTCCAGTTCAGTTAATAATCATGCAACACAGTTAAATCAATTTAAATACTGTATTATGTGAAAAAAGTGCAGGTAAAGGTACTTAAATTCTCATATACGTCCAGTTGAATACAGCTACATGTTAGCCGGCCAAAGCTGAGGTTTTTAAGCAGAAAATATTTCAAACTGTACCACTTAAATAGGCAAAGACAGGAAATCAAAGAATGTGGCTACCCCCACACCTGCAATTACTGACAAATAATAAAATTCAAGCAAGCAGTAACTGAAGAATAGAGTCAAAACTTCCAGTTCAGTTAATAATCATGCAACACAGTTAAATCAATTTAAATAATGTATTATTTGAAAAAAGTGCAGATAAAGGTACTTAAATTCTTTTATATGTCCATTTGAATACAGCTAGATGTTAACTGGCCAAAGCTGAGGTTTTTAAGCAGAAAATATTTCAAACTGTACCACTTAAATAGGCAAGGACAAGAAATCAAAGAATGTGGCTACCCCCACACCTGCAATTACTAACAAATAATAAAATTCAAGCAAGCAGTAACTGAAGAATAGAGTCAAAACTTCCAGTTCAGTTAATAATCATGCAACACAGTTAAATCAATTTAAATACTGTATTATTTGAAAAAAGTGCAGATAAAGGTACTTAAATTCTTTTATATGTCCAGTTGAATACAGCTAGATATTAGCCGGCCAAAGCTGAGGTTTTTAAGCAGAAAATATTTCAAACTGTACCACTTAAATAGGCAAGGACAGGAAATCAAAGAATGTGGCTACCCCCACACCTGCAATAATGACAAATAATAAAATTCAAGCAAGCAGTAACTGAAGAATAGAGTCAAAATTTCCAGTTCAGTTAATAATCATGCAACACAGTTAAATCAATTTAAATACTATATTATTTGAAAAAAGTGCAGATAAAGGTACTTAAATTGTCTTATATGTCCAGTTGAATACAGCTAGATGTTAGCTGGCCAAAGCTGAGGTTTTTAAGTAGAAAATATTTCAAACTGTACCACTTAAATAGGCAAGGACAGGAAATCAAAGAATGTGGCTACCCCCACACCTGCAATTACTGACAAATAATAAAATTCAAGCAAGCAGTAACTGAAGAATAGAGTCAAAACTTTCAGTTCAGTAAATAATCATGCAACACAGTTAACTCAATTTAAATACTGTATTATTTGAAAAAAAAGTGCAGATAAAGGTAGTTAAACTCTCTTATATGTCCAGTTGAATACAGCTAGCTGTTAGCCAGACAAAGCTGAGTTTTTTAAGCAGAAAATATTTCAAACTGTACCATTTAAATAGGCAAGGACAGGAAATAAAGAATGTGGCTACCCCCACACCTGCAATTACTGACAAATAATAAAACTCAAACAAGCAGTAACTGAAGAATAGAGTCAAAACTTCCAGTTCAGTTAATAATCATGCAACCCATTTAAATCAATTTAAATACTGTATTATTTGAAAAAAAATGCAGATAAAGGTACTTAAATTCTCTTATACATCCAGTTGAATACAGCTAGATGTTAGCCGGCCAAAGCTGAGGTTTTTAAGCAGAAAATATTTCAAACTGTACCACTTAAATAGGCAAGGACAGGAAATCAAAGAATGTGGCTACCCCCACACCTGCAATTTATGACAAATAAAATTCAAGCAAGCAGTAAGTGAAGAATAGAGTCAAAAATTCCAGTTCAGTTAATAATCATGCAACACAGTTAAATCAATTTAAATACTGTATTATTTGAAAAAAGTGCAGCTAAAGGTACTTAAATTCTCTTATATGTCATGTTGAATACAGCTAGATGTTAGCCGGCCAAAGCTGAGGTTTTTAAGTAGAAAATATTTCAAACTGTACCACTTAAATAGGCAAGGACAGGAAATCAAAGAATGTGGCTACCCCCACACCTACAATTACTGACAAATAATAAAATTCAAGCAAGCAGTAACTGAAGAATAGAGTCAAAACTTCCAGTTCAGTTAATAATCATGCAACATAGTTAAATCAATTTAAATACTGTATTATTTGAAAAAAAGTGCAGGTAAAGGTACTTAAATTCTCTTATACATCCAACTGAATACAGCTAGATGTTAGCCGGCCAAAGCTGAGGTTTTTAAGCAGAAAATATTTCAAACTGTACCACTTAAATAGGCAAGGACAGGAAATCAAAGAATGTGGCTACCCCCACACCTGCAATAATGACAAATAATAAAATTCAAGCAAGCAGTAACTGAAGAATAGAGTCAAAACTTCCAGTTCCATTAATAATCATGCAACACAGTTAAATCAATTTAAATACTGTATTATTTGAAAAAAGTGCAAATAAAGGTACTTAAATTATCTTGTACGTCCAGTTGAATACAGCTATATGTTAGCCGGCCAAAGCTGAGGTTTTTAAGCAGAAAATATTTGAAACTGTACCACTTAAATAGGCAAGGACAGGAAATCAAAGAATGTGGCTACCCCCACACCTGCAATTACTGCAAATAATTAAATTCAAGCAAGAAGTAACTGAAGAATAGAGTCAAAATGTCCTATTCAGTTAATAATCATGCAACACAGTTAAATCAATTTAAATACTGTATTATTTCAAAAAAAGTACAGATAAAGGTACTTAAATTCTCTTATATGTCCAGTTGAATACAGCTAGATGTTAGCCGGCCAAAGCTGAGGTTTTTAAGCAGAAAATATTTGAAACTGTACCACTTAAATAGGCAAGGGCAAGAAATCAAAGAATGTGGCTACTCCCACACCTGCAATTAGTGACAAATAATAATATTCAAGCAAGCAGTAAATGAAGAATAGAGTCAAAACTTCCAGTTCAGTTAATAATCATGCAACACAGTTAAACCAATTTAAATACTGTATTATTTGAAAAAAAGTGCAGATAAAGGTACTTACATTCTCTTATACATTCAGTTGAATACAGCCAGATGTTAGCCGACCAAAGCTGAGTTTTTTAAGCAGAAAATATTTCAAACTGTACCACTTAAATGGGCAAGGACTGGAAATCAAATAATGTGGCTACCCACACACCTACAATTACTGACAAATAATAAAATTCAAGCAAGCAGTAACTGAAGAATAGAGTCAAAACTTCCAGTTCCGTTAATAATCATGCAACACAGTTAAATCAATTTAAATACTGTATTATTTGAAAAAAGTGCAGATAAAGGTACTTAAATTATCTTATACGTCCAGCTGAATACAGCTAGATGTTAGCCGGCCAAAGCTGAGGTTTATAAGCTGAAAATATTTCAAACTGTACCACTTAAATAGGCAAGGACAGGAAATCAAAGAATGTGGCTACCCCCACACCTGCAATTATTGACAAATAATAAAATTCAAGCAAGCTGTAACTGAAGAATAGAGTCAAAACTTCCAGTTCAGTTAATAATCATGCAGCACAGTTAAATCAGTTAATATGTTGTATTATTTGAAAAAAAGTGCAGATAAAGGCACTTTAATTCTCTTATACGTCCAGTTGAATTTAGCTAGATGTTAGGCGGCCAAAGCTGAGGTTTTTAAGCAGAAAATATTTCAAACTGTACCACTTAAATAGGCAAGGACAGGAAATCAAAGAATGTGGCTGCACCCACACCTGCAATTACTGACAAATAATAAAATTCAAGCAAGCAGTAACTGAAGAATAGAGTCAAAACTTCCAGTTCAGTTAATAATCATGCAACACAGTTAAATCAATTTAAATACTGTATTATTTGAAAAAAAGTGCAGATAAAGGTGCTTAAATTCTCTTATACATCCAGTTGAATACAGCTAGATTTTAACTGTTATGATAAGAGGCCTTAAGTTTGTGCCAGCTGTGACATCCCCACTCTGGCTGGGCCAGTAATCAAGGAGCCTGAATCCTCAACGCTGACACTGGAGAGGGACATTCACTAGGAATACATAAGGATACACTCAGTATTTGGGCCAAGCCTATGAGTTCCCTAAGCTTTGTCAAGTGGTTTAGGGCATATGCCACAACAGACTTCTTGTGTGATTCACACTCATCCTCCCACTCATCACAATTCAAATCTAAAGGCCCCCTCAACCTATGTCCATACAGCAACTCAAAGGCTGAAAACCCTGTGGATTCCTGGGGTACCTCTCTGTATGCAAACAACAGATGGGGCAAATATTTGTCTCTCTGTCTCTCTTAAACTGGTCTGCAATTGCTTGTAGCATGGTCTTTAGTGTAGAGTTTAACCTCTCCACACAACCAATAGTCTGGGGATGATAGGGGGCAGTGTTTAGGTGCTTCAACCAACAGTCTTTCCACAGACAAGCCAGCAGGTCTGACATAAAACTGGCACCTCTGTTAGTCAGTATTTCTCTTGGGAAACATACCATGCTAAAAATCTCTACAAACCATTTGCCACCTTCTCTTCCTCCTTGATGGAGGACAGAACCATTGCCTTAGGATATCTGGTAGCATAATCTACTACCATTAGGATATATTTCTTCCTTGTGGAACTTGGGGTACTCAGAGGACCCACATTATTCATAGCTACCCTCTGAAAGAATTCCTCAATCAAAGGCAAAGGCATCAAAGTAGCTTTGACCTTGTCTCCTGCCTTGCCTACTTTTTGACACTGCTCACAGGTCCTGCAGTATGCTGTTACAACTCTTGCAATCCCAGGCTAATAAAAGTTCTGCATAATATGTCTCTTGATATGCTTTATGCCCATATGAACTGCAAATAGAATGTCATATGCTATGGCTAGAAGAGCCAGACAGTAGGCTCCAGGCACTACCAACTGCTGTACTACCTCACCCTCCAGCTCTTCCTCAAGGGTCCACTCTCTGTACAGTAAAAATTTGTTCCAGTATACAGACTCCCCTTTTCCTTGAGAATCAGGCACCTCCCTAGCTACCTTCTTCAAGCATCTCAGTGTAGGGTCTGTGAGCTGAGCCTGTCTCAACTTTATCATTGTAAATCTTCAAAGTTCCCCTTCAACAGGGTATCTGGTATCATCTGACAGTGGTGCTTTACTGTCAGCCTGGGTATCACCACTCAAGTCTGCCCTTGCAGTCACTCTGTCCAAGGGAACATCAGTAGCTACCAGCAGCTGTGGCTTACCTTCAGCCTCACTGCTACTGGATAGCTTCCCCTTGAAATAGCCATCTCACCAGCCCTGGTTTCAGGTGTGGGGTCTGTCTGGGTCTCCCCCAAGCTACCAGAACCACATGTTTGTCTTGAAGCCTGACTGTGTGTGCTGCATACACACAAGGTATTGCATTATCAAAATCATTTCCTATCAAGACATCAGCAGGAATATCCTCAAACACACCTACTAGCTTGCTTCCTTTTCCACTCTCCCAGTCAAGGTGAACCCTGGCCAAAGGCATTTGGAATGGGATCCCTCCTAAAGCTGTGACTGGAGTGGACTGCCCAAACAAGTACTGTTCTTCTTTAACCACTGCAGACTTCACAATGGTTATGTGAGAGGCCAAGTCTCTTAGCAGTGGCTTGCTTTCCATCCACTAAGATAGGGTATAACCTGTTGTGATAGTTTGGTACCCCTGTTGCCTCCAGACTACTTACCACTGGCATACTGTTATTCCCATTTGCTTGCTCCCCCACCTTTTGTTCCCCACCTTGCCTTCATGGACATCTGTATGATACATGGCCCTGGTGGTTACATTTAAACATTTAACCCTTGATCCTGGTTGTGTACCTGAAATAGTGGCTTCCCCTGTCACTGGTGGACTCTGTTGGAGTGGTTTAGACTGCCCACCATGGTTTCCCTTATATACATATGCAGCATTGGGTATCCCTTTCCTGTGCAGTGCTGCACTACTTGCTAAGTAGAGATCTCTTTTTCCCCCAATTCATCTGCAGAGTTACATTCTCACTCTGCCAACCAGATTATCATGCCCTCAAGCAATATGCTAAGGGCTTGTTCCCTCACCAAAAGGTCTGCCAGCCCTTCAAAAGTAGTGACCTGACACCCACTCACTCACTTATGAAAATAAGTGCTTAACTCAGCAATATAATCACACACACTTTCATCTGCCTTGCGTATATGCTCATAAAATGTTTTTCTGTAAGCTTCAGCTGTTAACTTAAAACATTCAAGTAAAATTTTATTTACTTTTTCATAGTTTAAACAATCAATATCAGACAATTTAGAAACAGCAGTTACAGCTTTACCATGTAGTAAAGGGGTCAGAAACTGTACCCAGAGCCCTTGGTCATGATTATACTGTTTACATACCCTTTACAATATATGAATAAAACTATGAAAATATCACCCTCTATATACTGTGAAAAAAATGTATTGACCTTTATTGCTTCTGCAGTTTGGTTATTCCCTTCCCCATTACCTCCATGACCCTGGTAAAGAGTCAGCATCTCCCTCTCATGCTGACGCTGCTTCCCCTTTTCTTCAGCTTCCAAATACCACAGTCTCTCTGCTGATTCTCGTTCCAAATGTTTGGCTTTAAGTTCAAGTCTGTTTAACTCCAGACAGATTTTTAAGTCCTCTGAGTAACAGTTGAACTGTCCTGTTTCTGAGGGCTGCAAATTCCCATAACCAGACTGGTTATCCTCTTGGTTGTTAGTCCGAGCTGTGACAAAGACTGAAATCATTACCTCTTTTGACATGCTATAGTCATTTGGCTTTGCACACCTTGGCCAACTGGTTCTTTGTCAGCTTGCCATAATCCTGTGATTATATATTTGCCTGCTTTCCCTGACAAAACTAAACTAACAATAAATAAATAAAACTGTTATGAAATTAAATTTTGAATGTTTACCTTGTGGCTGCATGAGAGTACACCAGCCTTCAGTGACAACTGCCTACAGGCTACAGAAGTCCAATTAATATCCACACCACTGCTTGCCAATATGTGATACCCCCTCTGTGGGCCAGTAATCAAGGAGCCTGAATCCTCACCACTGACACTGGAGAGGGATGCTCACTCAGAATACAAATGGATACACTTAGTATTTCCAGATGCAGACCTCTCTGCATCAAGCACAATTTCTCTTAAGATCACACAGCAAACACAGTCAGTCCAGGGGCTGTGTCCGCTCTCTCTCTCTCTCTGTCCAGATCCCCAGTGAGACTCACCACTGGCACAGCTGCAGAGTTGGGTCCTCAGCAGAGTGTCTAAGCCAAGTCCTTCAGTATCCTCTCTGTGACACCAGTGCTTCATGTCCCTGCTCCAAGTAGCTGACACACACACACACACACACACACACACACACACACACACACACACACACACACACACACACACACCTGGGAAAGGATGGCAGAGATTTATTAGCTATGCCTCCTTCTGCCCAGACTGTAAGGTAGTTACCTATCCACCAGACACCCAAAGCCAGCTACTTTAAGGCTCTTGCAAGGGTACACAATTATATTGAGTGAAATTAATATTAATATAAATGGTAGTGTTGACCAAACAGCCAAGCTTTCAGGAGTGGCAACAATGTCACCAATAGATATACGTATTCTCAAAGGTTAAAATATTTTTAAATGACCAACCACAATGAAAAGTTTAAATGTATTTAATAATAAATAATAAAAGAACATGAAATAGTAAACATCTATTTACAATAAACACAAGAGTTTCAATCACATGAAATATTAAAATAACACAGATGAATAGATTCACACAGTTACAGAAAAACTGCACTTAACTAATCTCACTATATTTTCCCTAACTGATTTAGAGAATTACTATCCTTGGTCACTTACTAGAGCAAGGTAAGATGAAGTAGGTGAGTGACCCTTCTGTCAGGTTCCAAGAAAAAGATTGCCCTGAAACTTCAGTATCAGCTAATGTTAAAACCTTATTCCTGTACAGAATGATACCACATACTTCTGGACACCTGACTTCCAGTTCCCATGCAACCCCCACTGCTAGAAACTGTCAGGCTTTAGCACCTACATGTCATTAACACATACACAAGAGCTTTGCTTAGATCTGCTGCAGCTTCTGGGAGTCATAAAAAACAATTACAAATTTCTACTCCTCTTACAGAGACCAGCAAACCATGTTTCTTAACAGAAATTGCATTTCTGGCTTCTTAAAACCATGATATAACATCTTTATGGCCTAGGCCTGGTAATTTAAATTTCTTACTATTACTCAAAGTCAGGTGGATTGAGATTAACCTGTTCTCTTCCAGTATCCTCTGTTACAATATATACACTTAAACAGTTACAATAATGCACGTACATTTTTTTTCTACCCAGCAGTGTGCACTGTTGATACAGTTTTAACACAAGCAGCTTTACAAATACATTTCCAACACAGGTATCTGTGCAAATCTGTTTGATATTCAAATAACATATAATTCTTTACTAAATTCCAGCTAACTGTGCTAGCATATGTTCCACATCCACTGCCCTACTTCTCCTGGCACAGCTGGCAATACCTCACATCGTGATACCAGCATCTGTCACATCTTAAAGTCCTGTTGGGTCTCCAGTCCAAAAGCCAACAAAGCTTCATTCCTCCCTTTACTAACAAACAGCTTCTATATTCTACAATGTTGTAAGACACGAAATAATGTTGCAGTTTGAGAAATGTTCTATGTATCATGATTATTATAAGTTATCAAAATGTGAGTGGAATCCCATAAACAAATATATCTCAAGATTATAATGCTATTATATGATTAGCAGAAAAGATAAAGAGATAATACAGTAATGACATCAAGGGACTTTCTATATGTGTATGTGTAGTAAGGTGTTGAATAATACAATTTTGAGAAATCTAAGAGATTGCCTCTTAGTATGTTAGGTAGAGTATGTAAAACGTTAAAGAAATTAATATAAAATGTTTTTGAAAAGAACATATTATCTGAGAATACAGGAGACAAATACCTGTTGCAAAAGGTGTTAACTGCCCTGTTTGGATTTTTCATAAAAATTCTTTGAAACCCCCTGGGAGACCCATTGTTGCTCTTATAGGTGAACTTTGGAAAGTGTTGGAAGTTTACTTGAAACCCTTCTTCAAATTGATGTTATCCATCTTCCTTCATAAATTAAAGCCAGTGGACATTTCTTTAGGAAATTATGCAATACAAAAGGACAAGATGGATATTATTTGTGACCACTGGTGTTGTTAGTCTTTGTATTTCTGTTTAACATATACTTAGTTTATAGTTTCTCTCTTTTCCTTCAAGATGCAGAACTTTTCTCTTTTGCATGAAATCTAAGTGTGTCTTTTAAATATTTTTCTTTTATTTTAATGGAGAAGGGCTTTGTTTTTAATGTAATTAAACTCTTCCTTTTGCTATCCTTATACCTTTTTCAGATATTCTTTGCTCTTTATTTGCCATCATGAATATGTCTCCCCATTTTCTGCACTGCAGTCTGTACAACACAACATTATGCTTCTATATGTTCTCTGTTAATGCTCTCTACATATCAGATTGCATAGGAATGAGTTAGTTTAAATTCTCAAAACAAATTTTTCATCCATATATTGACATTTATTTATTTATTTTTCTGCATATGTCTAGTACCTTCTATATGGAACTACTATGTAATACATTTAATTTTAATTTTTAACTAATTTTAGGTTATGCCATATGGATGTTTTAATTTGCTTGCATCTTACCATAAAATATTTCATTTGTATGTGTATTGTCACTGCCAGTTTGGCTTAGGTCATGGCTAAAAGGGGTCCTTGGACCATTTTATTTACCCATTTAATATACATCAAATAAATAAATAGTATTTTTTAGAACTTTGTAACATATATATGGTAACACAGTTTGCTTCAATTTATAGAAAAACTTATATGGGCATGACTGAAAGGGAATAGTTTAGTGGGGATAATTATTCTACAGAGAATGTTGCCATCTACAAATTTTACACTGATAATTTCTTTTTTGTTGTTAAAGATCCTAAGGAATACCACAGAATTTTTTTTTATCTCATTCAAGACAATGTCTTTAATATTTATTTTACCCACAGTGTACAAATACAGCAAATTGAATTTTTAGATGTTTTTATGCCTGTTCAGACTGGGACCATACATACTACAATGTATAGAAAATGTACTTTAGCTAATGGCTTTCTTTTTTGACTGCTAGTGCTCACCTAAACTTCTTAATGATTTTCTAACCCCAGGCTAGAAGAGTGTGTTTAGATGTTGGCCAAGACATCAAGCTTAGCCATTTGAGGTACACTGAAGAGAATGTGGAATCAAGTTTACAGAGGGTGAGAAATGTATATGTTGGTTTCTGAGATTTGAGCTTATAAGAAACATGTTTCTGAAGAATACAAAAATGGAAGATCTACATACACACACACACACACACACACACACACACACACACACACACACACACACACACACATATACACACGCACACGCACACACACACACACACACACACACACACACACACACACACACACACACACACACACACACACTTACATGTCTACACATGCACACAGCTTCTCCGTACTTAGCTTTCTGCATCACTAACTGCTGTGTTGCTGCCAAAGACATCAGTAATGAATATTGCAAAAAGTACAGTTTTGTACCTACCATAAATATAGGTATGCAACTGCAGTCCTGACATATGGGTTGTCCTGCCTCAGGCAGCCCTTCAGTCAGCCGGATTCCAAAGTCTGGGTCCGGCGTTGGCTGATGTCGCCCTTTCCCCGACGTCAGAGCGCCTGGGGTATAAAAGCGTCAGCCGACGCCATCTTCTTCAGTGTTTCTTGCCCCAGATGCCAGGTGCCCTCTAAT
This sequence comes from Protopterus annectens, assembly GCF_019279795.1. Classification (NCBI taxonomy): domain Eukaryota; kingdom Metazoa; phylum Chordata; order Ceratodontiformes; family Protopteridae; genus Protopterus; species Protopterus annectens. The sequence continues at coordinate 1,480,007,919 of NC_056725.1, forward strand.
GAAGGCTAAATTTTGAAAATAGAGAAAAAATTCCAGACAAGTACAACAACATAAAAACAAATACACCATAAAAGATTACCCCAGGTAGCTAAAATGAGGGGTAGAAACCCAAAAGAATACCACAGAGGGGTAGGTGGGAGGGAAAACCTGACTGCAGTTGCATACCTATCGGACATCTACATTTATGGTAGGTACAAAACTGTACTATGTCCTTCAAGGATGCAACTGCAGTCCTGACATATGGGTTGAATACCATAGCCAACCTGGGGTGGTAGGCACTAAGACAAAGATGGTGTAGCTAAAATGCCCTGCAGGACTGCAGAAGCAAACCCTGCTCTGGATCTGGAATATAAAGGCAGGTTGTAATGTTTGGAAAATGTATGCACGGAGCTCCATGTAGCAGCTTCTAAAATGTCCTTTGTTGCCACTCCTCTTAAAAAGGCTGTGGAGGTGGCTGTAGCTCTGGTGGAATGTGGCCTGATGTCAGCTGGCACAGTTTTTCCATGAAAAGAGTAGCAGAATCAAATGCAATTTCCAATCCATTTAGAAATTGTCTGGAAATTGCTTTTCCCTGCAATCCAGCAGCGTAAGCTACAAAAAGCTGGTCAGATTTTCTGAAAGACTTTGTTCTGTCCAAGTAGTAGCGCAACTGTCTGTGTATGTCCAAGGTGTGCAGAAGTCTCTCTCCTTTATTTTGAGGATTGGGAAAGAAGGTAGGCAGGTGAATAGCTTGATTCAGGGACACCCTGGATACCACCTTTGGCATGAATGATGGATTGGTTCTCAAAGAAACTCTGTCCTGATGAAAAATGAGAAATGGTTGTATTGCCATACGGGCCTGTAGCTCAGAGACTCTTCTTGCTGAGGTTACTGCCAGAAGGAAAGCTGTCTTCCAAGACAGAAATTGCAACTCTGAAGATGCTGCTGGTTCAAAGGGAGGAAGAGTTAATTTTCCAGCATGAAGTTGAGGTCCCATGCAGGCACTGGTGGTTTCCTTGGAGGGTTGATGTTCTTTATACCTCTTAGAAACTGTCTTAGCAATGGGTGAGAAAATACAAGCGGATCAATGTTATATTTGGCAGATATTGCTGAAGCATGTATTTTTATGGAAGAATATGAAAGGCCATTGTGGAGCATTTCAGCCAAATATTCTAGGATCTGTGGAATGCTCATCACGGATGGGTCTTGACCCTTTTTGCTGTTCCAGATAAGAAATCTCTTCCATTTTGCTGAGTATGTTTTTCTAGTGGAAGGTCTGCATGCCTACAGGATGATATCCCTTACCCTTTTGGAAAGTGTATCCTGAGTAATAGTCATGGAATATTCCAAGCTGTCAGCTTCAATGATTTCAAGCTGGGGTGTAGTGTCCTGTAATTGTGCTGTGTCAGAAGAAGTGGCCATTGAGGAAGGAGCCATGGATTGGTGTGTGTCAAGCTCTGTAGCAGTGGGTACCAGTGTTGTCTTGGCCAGTCTGGAGCTATCAGTATGACTTTTGGTTGCTCTGTCTTGATCTTTAGTAACACCTTGGTTATCAAAGGAAGAGGTGGGAAGGCATATAGTGTTAGAGAGTTCCAACTGAAGGAGAGAGCGTCCACCTTCCATGCTTGAGGATGGTACGTCCTTGTGCAAAACTTTTTCAGATGGTGATTGAGGTGGGAGGCAAAAAGATCTATGTCCAGCCTTCCCCATGCTTGAGTTATTTGTAAGAAAATGTCTGGATGCAACATCCATTCGTGTGGATCCATGATGTTTCTGCTTATGCTGTCCACCAGAACATTGTCCTTCTCTGGTACAAACTGGGATTGTAGCTCTATTTTCAATTGTAGGGAAATATCCCAGAGATTCATTGCCAGTCTGCAAAGAGGGTAGAAATGGGTACCTCCTTGCTTGTTTATGTACCACATAACTGTGGTATTGTCTGTCTTTATTAGTAGATGGCCCTGATGCATGAATTTTTCGAAGGCCTTGATTGCATGTATCACTGCCAGCATTTCTTTTTGGTTGATGTGCAGGTGCTTTTCTTTTTGTGTCCATTGTCCTTGAATGCATCTGCCCTCCATGTGCGCCCCCCATCCATGGTCTGAGGCGTCTGTTGTTATGGTTTGACTTGTATGAGGCTTGCTGAAAGGCAGACCTTTGTTTATCTGGCTTGCTTGAGCCCACCACAGAAATTCCTTTTGAAGGCATGGAATGAGTGGGATCAATGCTTCCAGGCTGTGGCTGTGTTGAGACCATAGACTTTTTAGATACCATTGTAGTTTCCTCATATGCAGCCTTGCGTGTGGAATCAGAAGAATGCAAGATGCCATGAAACCCAGGGCCTGCAGGATTTTCCTTGCAGTCATCTGGGTGTGTGTTGCCAATTTTCTGAAGTATTCTGATAATTGTTTTTGTTTTTCTTTTGTCAGAAACACCATCTGGGTGTTTGTGTCCAGTGTGGCACCCAGGAAAGGTATTTGTTGGGATGGTACGAGACTTGATTTCTGAATATTGACTGTGTATCCCAAGGCCTGCAGTAGGTGAATGACATAGTCCAAGTTTTTCAACAAGGCTTGTTGGCTGTCCGCTTGTATGAGGCAGTCGTCCAGGTAAGGGTATATTTGTATCCCCTGAAGTCTGCAATGTGCAATTACTGATGCCAGGCATTTTGTGACACTCTGGGTGCAGTAGATAAGCCAAAGGGCAATGCTGAGAATTGATAATGCTCTGAGCCTGCAAGAAATCTGAGGTATCCTCTGCATCTTTGTCTGATTGGGACATGCAGGTATGCCTCCTTGAGGTCCAGAATTACCAGCCAAGACCCCTTGCCCAGCATGAGAAGGAGTTGCTGTAAAGTCAGCATTTTGAATTTTGGCACAATAAGGTAAGTATTCATTGCGGACAAGTCCAGAATGGGTCTCCATTGGTTTTCTTTTCTTGGAACAAGGAACAGTCTTGAATAAAATCCTTGGCCTTGTTCTGCAGAAGGAACCTTTTCTATTGCTCTTATTTGAAGTAGGTTTGTTATTTGTTTGAGTGCCTCTGCCCTTTGATTTGGTGGCAGGTTTGGCCTGCCATGTCTTGTTGGTAGTGTATGAAAATGGAATCTGTATCCTTTGTCTATTATGTCCAGTATCCATTTGTCCTTTGTAATATTGTGCCAATTTTGTGAGAATAAAGATAATTTTCCACCCAAAGGTGCTTCTAATTGAGCCCTGGATGGCAGAGTCAAAGTCAAGTCATTGAGATTGTCCCTGCGGAGCAGTGGAAGGTCCTGCCCCACCTCTCTGGTTTGGAGGCTGCCATTGACGTCCTCTGTAGGAGTCTCGAGTTTGCCCTCTACCTCTGCCATGTCTGTTTTGCCTCTTTGAAATTTGTCTGTGTCTGGAAAGGACCAATGCTTAGAAGGCCAATTCCTGCTGAATCTTGGAGGCTGTACCTGGAGGAAATCTTTGACTGTTTGCACTGATTTTGACTTTTCCTCTATTTTCTTTAAAACCTCTTGTGCAGTAGCACCAAATAGCTTATGTTTCTCTTGTGGTGCATCCAAAAGCTTAATTTTCACATGGTCTGGCAATGTTTGTTCCTTTAACCAAGCATGTCTGCGTATGACTGCACCTGTCATTGCTGCTCTACATGAAGCTTCCAATGCATCATATCCACACTGAAGGAAATGGTTGCTAACCTGCTGAGTATTATGAACTAATTCCTGTAACCCCTTTCTATCTAATGGTTCAGGGGAAGCCAATTTCTTTTGCAAGACATCCAACATGTATTCCTGATACTGAATCATATGAAATTGACAATTTAATGCTCGCATAGAAAGGGTGGAAGATGTATATACTTTCTTGCCCCACCTTTCTAAAGCCCTAGAATCTCTTTCTGAAGAAAGTGGATTCTTAGCAGTAGTGGAGGAAACCCCTTTAGGCCCCTGAGAAATAGTTTCAGGGTCAGCAGTATGGCCCTTGTACATAAATTGATGTGTGTCTGGGACCCTGTAGTACCTGTCTGGCTTGACAGGAGCAGGGGGGAGGGAGTCAGGGGAAACACTAGATTCTAAGTACACATAATCTAAAACATTTAAAACTGGAGGAATAGCTAAGGGTCTATGCTGAGGTAGCTTTAAAAATTCCCTTAACCTTTTCCTAGAATCTGAGTATTCTTGGCCTTGCCATTTGAAGTGTTCCCTCATGGAATGAAGTGTTTCCCCAAAGGAAAACTCCTCAGGAGGAGAAGCAGAGGGAATGGATTCCTCCGCATCAGAATCCTCGTAGGCCGGGAAGGCCTCCTCCTGGTAGTCTGAATGTGCAGAATCACCTGAGGCCTCATCGGAGGACTGGGGATCTACCTGCTCAACCCTAGGCCTCTTGACAGAAGGCGGCTGAGAGCCTCTGTCTGGATGTGGCTGAGAACCCCTAATTAAAGTAATAAGGTCCTCAGCTAAACTTAAAATTTGAGAACCAAAAGTGGATCCCAGAGAAACAGATCTTGGAGGGAGAGACTTAGCCTGTTTGGCATCCTTAGCAAGTGTGTAGGCCTTAATGGACATAGACACTGGAGGCCTGGCAGCCCCGCGTGCTGGAGTAGTCTTATCCACTAAAATGGTGTCAGAAATATCCTGGGCTACGGTCTCAGAGGGGCGAACAGAAACCGTCACCGAGCTGGCCTCCGGTACCGAAGTAACCGGTGGGGCGGTGTCGTCAGTCTGTAGCGGTTGTGAAACCGGCTCAGAAGAGACCGAGACACTCACCGTAGGCCTAAGTGTGGTGTCGGCCGAGACCGCGGACCACGGGTGTCGGTCCTTATCCTTCCGTTTTTTAGGTAAATGTGCTGTTGGAAGCTCCGACGGCATGATATAACAGAAATCTTCTCCAAAATAATCCTGTGCAAACTCTGTCCGACGCCTAAGAGTGCGTTTATTGAAAGAAGCACAAGCTGTACAGGCCGAGATGTTGTGTTCTGGGCCTAGGCAGGGTAAGCAGTAAGAGTGGAAATCCTTATGAGGTATTTGTTTCCCACAAGTTAAACAATTATTAACTTTTACAGTTTTATCTGACATCGGCTGAGGCAAGAAAAGGTCCCCAACGGGGTACTTAGCTTTTTTGAAGACTTCAGTAGCTGAAAACACAGGAGCTGGTCGACCGGCACTTGCAAACTGCTTCTGCTTCAGGCGCCGCGCAGCAAGAAAGACTGAAGAAGATGGCGTCGGCTGACGCTTTTATACCCCAGGCGCTCTGACGTCGGGGAAAGGGCAACATCAGCCGACGCCGGACCCAGACTTTGGAATCCAACCGACCGAAGGGCTGCCTGAGGCAGGACAACCCATATGTCAGGACTGCAGTTGCATCCTTGAAGGACCTCAGCCTGTTCACTCCTATGCCTCTTCTCCAAAGTAGCATGGAAGAGCTTATCTGTGAATCCTTCTACCATTACGTTGACCCCAGAGTAAGGACCTGGGGCAAAGCGTATGACTAATTTACATTAACCGTGTCCCTGAACTATCACATTTGCTGAAGGCATTATCCAGGGGGGGCTGCTGTAACAGTACTTAACAGGGGTTTCATACTGCTGTAGAAGTACAGCTGCCTTTAAATCACATCTGTGTAGTGTACAGAGAATTCCTACTAGAAACACGGTTACACAGTGTGCTGTATGTCTTCAGGATTCCCTTTATCTCAAGATAATAATGTTATGAAAGTAGGAGATGGGGAGGTAATATATGCAGTCACAATGTAAAAGGGGTTTACATGTGAATGTATTATAAGCTTTTGAACAATACAGTGGAATAGATGTGATTGCCTGTTAGTCATTTGGGTAGCGTACAGAAAGAATTAAGCAATTTTATCAAAAAGTTCTATTGGAAAAGGCATATTATCTGTGAATATAAGAAACAAACACCTGTTGCAAAATTCACAAACTCCTCTATGTTGTAGTACTCAATATACTTTTTTGCAGTATTTCCATAATTCATAACTATTCCTCAGGGAGACCAATTGCCTTTTAAATACTGACCCATCATAATATGTTGGGATTGTACCTGATGCCCTTCTTCAAACTGATGTTAACAATCTTCCTTCATACATTAAAGTCAGTAAACATTTCCATGCTTGAAGAGGAATATTTTTATGAGTCCATTATTTTGTGGACATTGCTGCCTTTTGCAAACATTTTATAGATGGTTTCCAAATCAAGAGTACAGAGCATTTTTAACACACTCAGGCCAATATCTTTAACACTGCATTCACCTGTTTTGTGAAAATGCAGCAAACTGAATTTTTACACAATCTTGTGTATGTTCAGGCTGAGCCATCAACACTACTTTGTACAGGAAACCTACTTCAGGTAACAAATTATTTACACTGCTAGTGGTCACCACAACCTCTTACTGATTCTCACACCAATAGCAAGTTCCTCTGAGATATAAGATGGTGTTAAGAGAAGAATGAATCTATATATGGTGCACAATTCATTATTGTAAAGATTAATAATGGCAACACTTTCCCAAAATAAATTAAAAAAATCTTTCAACCTGAAATATAATCTTAAGGTAACCAAGGGTATATTCCCTGAATTCACACAAGTAGTGCCAAACAGATTAAAGCATACAAAAGGGCATACAAATCTGAACCACTAAGCAATTCACTAAGTGCAATTTGGTTTCGACAGCATTCAGGAAATATGTACAGCTTATTTAGTAACATAAAGTACACTTCAGTAGAACTATTAATTATTTCAAATCATAAACAGCTGGGCACAGGTTAAATCAGCTTCAGTACATAGTAGAACTTCTGACAACACTTGTGAAAACAGTGTCACTTTTAAAATGTTTTACTATGTTACTATTTGACACCAATAATTTCTTATGTTATGACATAATTTGGAGTTGGCTTGATTAACTGTGACCATATAATGACAGGAACATAAGAAAGAGGAGGATGTGAAAAATGAAATGACACCATGGTTGGCTGTCATAGATGCACTGCAGTGAAGCTGTAATGTAGGACAAATACTGCTCAAAATAATATTTATAATCATGTAAAATAAGGTGGGTATCCTTCTTAGCTAGGTATGATTATTACTTCTCACTACTGGGTAGCACAAATAGCGCTTATCAAACTATATATATGCGTGTGCTGCATGATATGATATGATACATATGATGCTGTATATGTCTTCTCCATGATCATCTTATTTTGCAAGCAGATTTGTGAAGTAGTATTAATACAGCTTCCAAATGTTATGTTTTATTGGCCACTGATGCTGTAATTGACATGGTTGAATGAATGAAGCATTCAGTGATGTAATGACCAGCTCACACGATAGGCACTGTGTTTCACAGTACTGAAGCATTCACATGTAGAAATGAAATATTACTCTTGCCTATATTTTCATGACTCATTATTGACTATCAGAATACTATGCTTATGAATGCCTTAATACCATACTGTTGTAAGTTGTTTCCTTGTGATTATCTTTTTTCTGTGCAGTAAAACTTTTATTTTTATAATTAAAAATAAACTGAAAAACAAGAATAAGTGATCTCTTAAATCCATGTGTCAGCATTGCACAAACTTATATTTATGGTTCTATAAAAGAAATTTAAATGCACACCATGTTTACTATTTCTCATTAATGAGTATCTGAGAGCAGGTTTTTGTTAAACATGTCCAGATAGGGCTGCCCTTCTTCAGTTTAGTTCCAGATTATCCAGAAATAGAGCCTCAGATCAGGTTCTCTGGTTGTCTCTGCATGATCCATTTTTGTGACATTTTGAAGTTCTTCCCTCGGTAAGCAGTGTTTGTTTATAATGTCAGCACATAAGTACACAGATAAGGAGCAGTGACATTTAGTAAACACTGATACCCTGCTTGCACTCACCTCTCCCTGTGGCTGATAGGCTAAAAGGCTCAACACCACACTGAAGGCAACCAATGAGAAAGAGGAAAACAATGCCAAGAAATCTACAAAATTTAAAAAATAAATAAGGTTCTCTTGGTATGTGTTTTTATTTTATTTTATTTTATTTTATTTTTTATCACTAATGGCTTTGTAGTTTCTTGCTGTTTTCATCTAGAGGGAGTCTGTTGGTGGGGAAAAGATATATCAGTGGAGTAATCTATGGAGTAATTGGCAATGGAGGTAAGTGATTTTCTTTTCTTTTTTCTTTTATCTCTTTTCTTGAGCAGGTAACCAGATAATTGTCCCTGATTTTTGCTCATTTTCTATTGTCCATTCTAATTTTCTTTTTATATTCCTGGTAACTTGTTAAGGATTATAACCAGTCAATAACGCCAGCCATTAGAGTTTTATATGTCTTCATATTCAGAAAAAGCATATGGATGGCACAAAGTAAATTAAGTTAGTATTTAATACATTTTGCTGATTTTTTGGAGCTCCCCTCCTCCATTTTACTTTTATTCAGAATTCGTGAGCAAATAAATTGAACTGCATGATGATCAGTGACTTCACAGAATGTTCACGATGTAGTCTCATATTTTAGTCTGTTTCTCATGAAAATTGTGATTTTATGGCAAATCATGGAATACTGTAGCACTAAATAATTATAGACATTTGAGGTTTCAGACTATTATTGCTTAAGGAAATGCATGTCAAAGCAAAAGCTGTTATTATTACAAACTTTAAAGTACATAACAACAAATTTTAAAATCTGTCCCTGATTTTGAATAATACTCTCACATCATTTCTTTTTGCTCTATTACTTTTTATTTTAAAGGTTATTACACTGTCACATTTGAAAACCACATACAGACCCAGATGTGCATGGGGGCTGTCTGTGGACAAAATGATTGGCCTGATTCTCCTGTCATGATTAAGTTAAACAGTCATTATAGTGTAAAGCAATTTGGAATACTTTATTCTACCCATATTCTTAATCACAATCAGACATCAGAAGTGTGCACAGTCACTAAGGTTACTGCAAATGATGGATACTGACTGTCTGTAGATAAAGGCGATGTGCCTCTGCTGTTTTATTGCTATTAACTTGTCACTTTTATTACATGGCAGGAACAGTTTCACACAGTGTTGTATTTGCTGAAATCAGTGTAGAAATGATTATTGCTATGGCTAATACTTGTACGTGTGTGTGGGTGTAGCAGTGCATATAAGATCAACAAGTTAGCCATAACTTTTTTCTCCATTCTTCATAATTAAATATCAACATTATACACAAATGATCTGTCCAGAATTTGAGGAAAAGAAGCTGATCTTTGGCACAGTGTTGTAGCATGGTCCCACCTCAAAGACTTTGTCTGTCTGGTTTAGTTCTTGACTGAGGCTCATTCTTTGTGAATTCTGCATGTGCCCCCACCTCTGTGTGATTTTATCCAGTTGCTATGGTTTCCTGTAACAGAGCACAGACATGTTGTAGATGAACTAGCATTTTTTCCAATTTGTTTGCGGCTAAGCTTGCAGTGTGTACAGTTGTGCATTTTGTGATAAAACTAGTTTGTTATGGGCGTTGTCAGTATCTGTGTTTGTGAAAATCAGTGTAACTCCTGATAGATCTGGCATGTCAGGGACAGTGTCATTATGTATACATGTATATACGGTCTACTTCTTAATTTCTCTAGCATGTCGAAGGGCCAGATGCTGGCATCCTCTCCTGTCCAGTTGGTGAATCTGGGAATATTGAGGCAATGTTACAATTGCCTCATGTACACAGACAACCCTCTCCTCCTCCCACATAACACAAATACCTGCGAGAGATGCAGCTATTTAGCCAAACTGGAGGCTGAGCTCTCTCAACTCAGGACTGGCAAGACAAGACAGGAGGAGAAGGCAACTACACACACCACAAAACCAGTCTCACATAAAGCTATCACAACAATGAATCAAACACATAAACACACAAAGACATACGCGGAGGCTCTGAGCAAAAATTTACCTAAACAGCAGAGGCCTCCAAAGGAGACACCCAAGCAACCGCCACCTCATGACACACCACAGGCAACACATAAAACACAAAATCAGTGTGCAAAGCAGTCACAGCCCTTAAGGCCAAATACAACACCAAACATACTTGTCATAGGTGACTCCATCGTCAGACACACTGACGTCCCACTCACCAGGCTGAACAAGGAGAGGGTCACAGTAAGCTGCCTATCGGGCGCTAGAATCCACCACATAACACAAGCACTCGGGTCACTCCACAGCAAGTACAAATATGACACAGTCATTGTCCATGCTGGTGTGAACGACCTGAGATGTACCTCCCTGGACTACATGAAAAGAGACATAGAGGAGCTCTCTGATTATGTAGCCCAGGCAGGTATGACCCTGACCCTGAGCAGCATCCTTCCTTCACCAAGAATGATGCCACAACATAGAGACAAGATGATCAACTTTAACAATTGGCTTAATTTCTAGTGTCATTTAAAGGGGATCCAGTGTCTGTCTGCCTGGGATGACATGCTTGACAAGCCACGCTGCTTCGCAAGGGACGGCTTGCACCTGTCACCCCTGGGATTCCGGATATTGGCTAAGGCTCTTGCCACCCCCATAGTGCCTTTTTTAGGCAAGGCTCAAATTGTAAACCTACCACCTTAGAAAACAAAAATGGGAAGAAACTAAGGGTAATGCTGCTCAATGCCATAAGTCTAAATCTCAAAATGCACGCACTCGAGGCCCTTCTCAGTATGGAGAACATCGATGTCTGTGCTGTGACTGAAACCTGGTTCAAGGCTCCTGAGAGCACCCGGCACTATCAGGTTTTACCTCATATCATGCTCCGCCCCAAAACCCGAACCACACCACAAAAGGAGGGGGTGTATCCATATTCATCAAGGATACCCACACCTCCAGGTTGGTGGCAACGCACGAAGCATCAGAAACCATCCAGGTGCAATTAACCATAGGCAAAACTGCTCTACAATTCGTAACATGCTACAGGCCACCCTCTCAAACTCAGGAACCCCACACAGCCTTCCTGAAGACACTGGAGGGTATAAATGTATCTCCAAACACCATTATATTGGGAGACTTCAACTACCCGAATATAGACTAGGAACATTACTCAAGCCCAAACTTTCTAGCCCAAGGGTTCCTGGAGTTCATAAATTCAAATGCCATGGAACAACTAGTCACCGTTCCCACAAGAGGAGAAAATATACTAGATCTCATCATCACAAACATGTGGACAAATGCTCCACACCGGAAGTATATCCCTCATTGGTGAGATCAGATCATAAACTAATCTCACTGGATATCCACATCCCGCCCCCACCCCAAACAAAAAAGACCACAGTGAAGAACTTCTCTAAAGCAAACTTCACACTACTCAAGACTGGTGTGGTATCCTTCAAGGCCCCCGAGCCAGTGGAAACCACAACCCAAGCTGCGGAAGCCCTTACAAATGCCTTCTACGAACACCTCCAGGACTGCATGGATCAGGCAATCCCTAATAAAACCAAGACTCTTTCCACCAAGGGCAAACGTCCAGTCTGGTGGACCCCAGCCATAAACAAACTTTACAATAAGAGAAGAAAGCTGTTACATGATAGAGCAAAATCCATAAAAGAGAAGACACCTTTGATCATTATTAGTAAAAAATACGAGCACTCATAAAATCATCCAAGGCCAACTTTGAGAGAAAAATTGCCATAGATTCAAAAGACAATCATAAGGCCTTCTTCAGCTATGTTAGAAACCTGGGTGGAAACTCCCAGATATGCTCAGAATTAGTCCAAAATGATACAAAAATCACTGAACCCACAGACATTGCCAACATACTGGCAGACAGGTTCAGTGCAAACTTCACCCAAAAGGAGAGATAACTATCCCAGCGGAGTGCAGCCTCCCAGACATCTCCAATGTGCAGGTGAAAGCTGCTCTCTCTAAAGCTAAAAACACAGCATCAATGGGACCGGATGGTGTCCCCGGCTGTGTGCTACACGAACTCAATGAGGAACTAAACCCGCACATAAGGCAGCTGTTTAATCTTAGCCTTACCACAGGATACGTGCCCAAGGAGTGGCGTACGGCAACTGTGGTCCCACTCCACAAAGGCGGTGCCTCTACGAACCCTGGTAATTACCGCCCCATAAGCTTAACAAGCCTGGTCTGCAAAGCTATGGAGAGGATCATAATGGAACTCATAAACAAAGACATAGGGGACTTGCAGACATTGGACCCGACCCAGTTTGGCTTTGTCAAGGGCAGATCATGCCTTTTGAACTTGGTCGACTTCTTCGAAACAGTCACCAAGGCCATTGATGAGGGAAAGGCAGTCCATACAGCCTACCTTGACCTTGTAAAAGCTTTCGACACAATACCCCACTCGGGTATTATAGAGAAACTTACCAGCTTAAATGTAAACCCATATGTCACAAGATGGGTTGCAAACTGGCTAAAGGACAGAACCCACAGGATTAGAGTAGCTGGCGCCATGTCAGACTCCAAGGTGGTCACAAGTGGTGTCCCACAGGGCTCAGTCCTTGGCCCCCTGTTGTTTGGCATCTACTTCTCAGAAGTACAGGCTAACATAGGAGGACTATGGCTGACAAAGTTTGCAGATGACTGCAAACTGGGAGCCATAGTGGAAAGTACATCGGACACAGATATCCTTCACAGGGGTCTCACGGAAACTGATAGCTGGTGCCAGAGCCATGGCCTGAAGTTAAATGCCAAAAAATGTATAGTCATACCCTTCGGGAAAAACAAGGTAACCCCAAGCTACCATATAGGTGGCAATCCACTAAGCACAGAAGAGGTTATCAGGGACCTGGGGACCCAGGTTGACAGTGGCCATTTTTTTGACACTCACATTGCTAAAGTGGTTAGAAAAACCTTCTACATTGCCCACCTGATCATGAAGGGATTCACATCCAGAACAAGTGAGGTCATTGTTCCCCCGTACTCTTCACTTATCAGACCAATGATCGAGTACAATGCCCCATTCGGGATGTATCTCACCCGACACCTGCAGCAATTGGAGAGACCCCAAAAGTTCCTCACTAAAAGGATAAAGGGACTCCAAAATCTGTCATATGCTGCCAGACTGAAGAAACTCCAGCTCTATTCAGTCGCATACCGCCTGCTCAGAGGTGACCTGTGCCTGACATACAAGGCCATGTCCAACCCGAATTAATGGACATGCTCCACCTCAAAAATCCAAATCTACCAGATCCACTAGAGCAAGCGACTTAAACCTTAGCATGGATATAAATAGGACATGCTGGAGGGATAGATTTGTCACCCAGAGACTCCCTATGTTGTGGAATAAAATCCCGGTCCATGTGAGGCAGAGTGCCTCGCTGGCTCTGTTCAAGAGAAATCTTGACCGGTGGATGGGAGATCGTAGGTTTACCCCGGGAATCATCTCTGTGTCACTGCTGGACAGAGGCACAACAAACTAATGGGCACAGAATTTTTTAACATAAGGGGTGGCGTAAGCCACAAAAACTCTGGGCTAGGCTTATAAATGCCTTAGGGCAGATAGCCTAGTATAAACCTATGAACCTATGAACCTATGAACTTCTAATGAGCAAAAACCCATATAGCCGAATCAAAAATTACTGGGACGAGTTTACCAAAAGTGCATACAAATGAAAATTTAAAAGACTAAAACTCAAATAAGTGAAAATATGTTACTTACTGTTTGTAAGTCGCAGAAGTAGAAAAAGGAAAGGTGATACTGTATGTGTTTTCATCACTGGGCAGTTGGGTGTGCCATGGGTGTCTACCCTTTTCTTGAATGTAGTGCAATTTTGGAGTTAGTATATTTAAGTTCCAGAGGGTGCTGGGGGTGAAGGGGGGGGGGGTCCAGTCCCTCTGCAAAAACTTAAGATATACTATATTACAGTCCCGGAGTCTTAGGTGGTAGGTTTAATGTGGGTGAGGTATTTAAAATGATATAAAGTGTTTGGCGGCAGTTTTTGCTTACTTGAGTTTCGCTCTGTTAAATTTTAATTTGTATGTACTTTCGGTAAACTCATCTTAGTAATGTTTGTCTCAGCTGTATGGGTTTTCATTCATAGAGGTAGACCCTATATATATGTATGTATATATGTATTTGTACATGTGTGTGTGTATGTGTGTAAAAAAGATATTACTGATTTTTTATGTGTGGACATATGCATAATATTGGTGGCAACATGCAAACTCTTAAGGGTAAGAGAAAAATACACCAGCTCATTACCTTTCAAATATAAGGTATAAATACAGCATAGAACATGTCGACATTCTGAGTTTCTGGGGGCCTAGTAACCCTGCACACACACCTGGTTGTATAAGAAAATTTTGACACAAACACAGACTTAGTATAGACCTTTCTATGCCATAGCAGTATTTCTTGAGGAACTGGAGGCCATAGAGTGCACTTATATTGAAATAAAAGTTTCACCTGGTGAACAGGAAGGAGGTACATCACCAGAAAAAGCTATCACTCCATCTGCTGTCAGGTGGTCTGCAATGCACATGGTATTGTCTATAATGTGTGTGCAGGTAACCCTAGCAATTTTCGTGACTCCCACATATGGCACAGCTGTGACCTGAACCGTAGGTTTTCAAAAAGGGGAGGGACTCTCCACAAGGGCATCTAGTGAAGGATGCAGGATATGCTCTGGAACCTTGGCTCATAAACCCACACAACCCCACTGAACAAGGTTACAACAATGCACATGCACAGACTAGAAATAACATAGAGCACACATGTGGCCTGCTCAAATAAGGATTCCAATGTCTAGACATATCTTGAGGTGCTCTGCAGTATGACCTTGATACTTCTGCCAAAATACTGACCATCTGTGCCTTCTTACATAATGTCATACTTAGGAAATTGTTGCAGCAGTTAGCCTCAGGACATGAATTGCAGTTCCCAGGATCATAGGCAGGGCCAGCAGACACAGATAAGGGGTCAGATGAGAAGCCTGCAGCTAAGAATGATCATGGCAGTCAGAAGCATGCACAATATATTAAAGCACTGGCTAAGAGGCAGTGGATCGCACACACACTCATAACATAATTAAACAAAAAAAGGAACTAAGCACATACAAGCAATAAAAGTGAACCATGCAAACTTACCAGCCTTTACTGGACGCAGTCATCATTACTTGCACAATGGAAGGGGGGAGAGGATGGCAAGTCTGACCCAAACAAGGTGTGAGTGTGTGTGTGTGTGTGTGTGTTTGTGTGTGAGTGTGTGTGTGTGTGTGTGTGTGTGTGTGTGTGTGTGTGTGTGTGTGTGTGTGTGTGTGTGTGTGTGTGTGAGAGAGAGAGAGAGAGAGAAATGAAGTTCTGAACAAGTATGCACTGTCAGAACCAGTAGCTCCAGATGTAAAGATGTCAGTTTTGAAGAATAATTGTGTGTGCATGAGGTGGCATGGACAGTATGAGGGACACTGTGTGTGAGTCTGCAGGAACACAGCCAAAGCATTTGTGTAGACACTGCAGCCTGACATCTAGGACAAGTGTGATCCTTGCATGGTAGATGATCCAGTTCATCATTGCTACCTCTGCCAGGATTTGCACTGATAGTTCCATGATCCTGGCTAGAGGTAAGGATGCTACCTGAATGTGAACAATGTCTGCTGGATGAACTCTCCTCATGACTGTGTCCATGGCTACCACAATGTGGAGCACCATGTCTGGATGTGGACATCTCCATCACTGATGGAGCAGTGGAAGTAGTATCAGTATGGGAGTGGGATCTAGCACAGCCATGGTCTAAGGATGTACTGGTTCTTTGGCCTCATTTATGCAGACCTTCACTCACCAGATGCTCCCTAACAGACAGTGCATAGTCCAGTGATTCATTCATCTGGTCCAACGAGTCACACACATGATTCATGCAGTCTCACATGTCTGAGTTCACAACATGCAGTACTCTGACTATCTCGTCTGAGGTCCTAGTTGAACTTACCTGTGCCGCCATCATGGCACTGCACATGTTTGGTGGCAGATACCAACACTCTAACATTAAGGGAGGGCAGTACTTCACAGTCACAAAGGCTAGGGGGAGATTCCACTAGTTCTGCAGCTGGGCTAACCATACTACTCTGGTCAACCATGACACCCTCAACCTATTCAGTTTGAGAGGGTTCCATGATATGTGTATTTGTAGGCATGATGACTGTGTCCAGACTTTGGAGAGGGGATATAGAAGCCAAATCCTCCATGTAGGACACATCCTCTGTAACTTCAGACTGTGCCAGTTCATCCCTGCCATCCTTGTCAGAGTCTAAGAATCTTCTAACATCAGTCTGCAGGAACTCCACAGAGCTGGTTCTAGCCTCACCTGCGAATACACCAAGAAAGCAAAAAAACAGAAGAAATACAAATAAATTATCACAATGTGCTACCTAAACCAGAATATAGTGGCAGTAAATGTAAATACATTTTACAATAATATATACACATATAGATAGATATATCTACATAAGTAGATAGATAAACCAATAACATATGCCCATACCATGTACAAGTGATCATTGAACCTCAATGCTGAATGTCCCCAAACATAAAAAAATGCAATTGATAGAGATATTATAAGCATTAAACATAAGATGTCAACTTAAAAAATTCTATACCATACATATCTATATCTATATCTATATCTATATAAATCTCTCTCTCTCTCTCTCTCTATATATATATATATATATATATATATATATGTGTGTGTATATATATATATATATATATATATATATATATATATCTATATATATATATATATATACATGTCTACTTTGTTTCATTGAAAGCTCATTTTTCAATTCACCTTGACCAAATCGCTGAAAGCTCAAATGACTGAATACTCATTTTACTGAATCTCATTTCACTGAAGTGAAGTTTGTATATATAGTTAAGGGTGGGGGGGGGCATAGCCCCCCACTTAGTTTGGGTATATATTGTCTTCTGGAAATAGTTAGTCATTGGTATTGTAAGTATGCATGTCTATTGTTTAAAATGGATTGTTTTGAAGCTTTCGGTGAAATATAACATAAAACCAAACTGTGCCCCCCACACCCCCCTTAACTATAAATACTAACTCCAGGATCTCATTACAGTGGGGAAAAGGGCATATACGTTTTACTTGCCTTACAGTACTCTACACAGTGCCAGTACTTCACTTCAGTGAAATGAGATTCAGTGAAATGAGTTTTCAGTACTTTGAGGATTCAGCAATTTGGTCAGGATGAATTCAAATTCAGCAAAATGAGCTTTCAATGAAATAAAGTAGACCCATATATATATATATATATATATATATATATATATATATATATATATATATATATATATATATATATATATATATATATATATATATATATATATATATATATATATATATATATATAGATGTAGATAAAGATATGTGTGACATACCTGGAGCATCAGTAACAGACACTCTGTGGCTATATTTCACCTCTGCTCTCACATCCATGACAACACTGTGTAACTTCTCTGAACTACCTGACTCCCTGATAGACTACAGGAATTCCTCTGTCTCAGTGAGTGAGGGTTCAGTAACACACTTACATTCATTCCTATGCCATAACCTTTGCTCTGTTGATTCTTTATCATATCATTGGCCCTATGTCTGACAACCCTTGTATTCACAACCATGGCCACCTACAGCATTTACATTATTGATCACCTGCCATGGTCATGAAAGAGCTTGTCAGCTGAGCAGACATCTAAGATCCATACCCAATGGTGATGGAAAGCCTGAACAATGACCTTATTTTCAGCATCTGAAATGCAGGTTTGCATAGAGCTGATCCCTTCTTTGTTGGTTTTGCTGCCATATCTCTGAAGTGAAATACAATCTGAAACATATCAGACAGAACACAGAGCACAGCATAATAGGGGCAGGTTGGTTACAAGTTGCTCTAATCTGAGCTGGGCTGAAAAAGTCATTATGCAGGCATCACCATTTAAGATGTTAACATATCTGAATAAGAAGAGCTAATAAATACCTATACAATCCCCCACATCCCCCCTTCCCCAATTGCAGCAGCAACTATAGAATGGAATAACAACTGATGTCAAGGATATAGAACAGCATTAGCAGTGAGCAGTTCATTAATGCAACTTTAACCTACATAAGCTAAACAAGTTAAATGTGGCAATATCCTTAGAATGTTGCTAGAAACCCATGAAATAAAAATAAAGGAACAATGCAGCAATAGCTGTTATATATTCATTACAAGCACCACTTTGTAAAATGTATGCAGAACTTGTTTTGTAAATAAAACATTCTAAACTAAATCTGTAAACAGTAGTTGTACAGAACATAATATACCTTGACAGACTGTGAGAAAGAAAAGTATCATAAATGCAACTGATCTAACCATAGTAGCAGTTTTGTTTGGCAGCAGCTGAGAAACCAAGCAATCTTCCCCAGCAGGATGGAAGATCCATAACCCCAGTTTCTACTTTTATAGCGAATATTAATGCCTCTGGGCAAATCAAATATGTAAACATGTAAATCAGGTGTCAATTAATTTTCATTCCTAAATTACCCAACCTGTTAAAAGTGCTGAATAAGTAAACATGGTGTTAGGACCTACAACATACCATACATACACCCATGTTTATTAACATCTTAGTACTAGAAATCTGGACAAATCCAAAATTATGGGGAAACAAAGCCCCCCCAAAATAGGGACAGATTTGTAATATTGGTCTTATAAACTTAGAAAGTTGCTAGAATAAAAGTTATTGTTTTAGCCTACATTTTCTGAAAGATGTGAAGTCTGAAACTCAAAAGTCTGTCATTATTTAGTGACTTCGGTCCTTGGTGCTTTGCTGGAAAACCACACATTTTATGAAGAAAAGACAAAAATATGAGGCACAAATCTGGACAGTTGAGTGGTATGCACTCACCTGGGCAGTAGAGGAGCAAGTTGCTCACATTATTTAATTATTTATCACTCCTGCTAATGGGAATGACAATTACAGAGGGTATGTCAGAGAGAATAGGCTTACAAGTGTTCATATACATTTGTTGACTTAGGAGATAACCTTTATACTCCCTTTAGTAAACTATTGTAAGAAGATAATTTGCACCTGCCAGGATATCAAATATATACAATATACACATACAGACAAAAAAAGTCAAACTCATTGCAGAATATAATATAATTATAGTACAAAGGGATCACAATGGAGTAATGCACAAAGTAAGGAATTACACACTTTTCTTGCAGACATTTGTTTGTGCTTTCATATGCTTCTGTATAATAACTTCTGTAAGGATCACATTCAGCAAGATTTCCACTGAGTATAAGCCCATTTTCAGCAGAAGCTCAGGGGAAAACGCTCCAACTTTTAACAAAACATTTTAAAAACAATAATTTTACAGTCTCCAAAAATAAAACACATGCATCTGCAATTTAAATAATTATATCAAATTAGACATAATATAAAGACATTGGTTAAGAATCAATACATGGTGTATCACAATCATTTAATATTTAGAGAAAGTGTAGACAATTTGTGGAGAAATTAAAGGTAAGCTAGTCTAATACCAGTAGGAATTGCAATATGAACAGAGGGAAAATAAGCTTATGGTACATTTAGACAGAAAGCTAGGGAAGAGAATTAGATAGCAGTAAGGAAGTAAGTGAAGAAGGGGGAGTAAGGAGGTATAATGAATGAAAAGGTACTTGTTCACATTTAGATATACAGTTTATCCTTGTTTTGAGCAAGAACAGAGTCAGATTTTAGCTATGAAGTCTTTCAGAGTGGTTGGAAAGATGGAAGGGAGGGTGTAGTCCTGATGGATACAAGTAAGGAGTTGAAGGTTTTACCAACTTTGTACTAGTACAGACAATGCCCAGCACAACTGATATGTTTGTAGACAGACAGGAGTTTTTAGTCACTAGATTGCAATGACCAACTGGGAACATAGTTGTGTAGAATGTTTTTTAGGGCTGAACAAATAGATGGATGCCGGATAATTTTATAGCTGGTAAAAGGTTGTGTATATGTTAGTTGATGTGTCAGTTCTAACTAATTTAAGCTTTTCATTGGTGGGTTCTGAAATGGATATGTAGCTCTCTAAATGTAACATTTCAGAAGTAGAAAGCTCAGTACATGTGCTACCCTTTTTAAATATTACTATGTCGATTTTGAGGTAGTAAACAATGTTAATCATGTCAATGATTCATGGTAATGCCAAGTTCATGTTGATGAAGTAGGTTCTGAAGAAGAGCACAAGCAGTACAGGGTTTGGATCCACAATAGTGACATTTTGATTTTAGGGGTCACAATAAATCTTTATTTGCTGTTCATAAACCTGAATTATACATTCAATATAAAATGTGACTGTTACAACACAAGTGTTTGTGATGGGTGAGAAACAAGATAACTGTGATATGTGTCACCTGTAGTTCACATTTATTTTATTTTACATTTGTTATACATACTAATGATTATAGTAATAACACACTGGAGTGAACACAATGCAACTAATGTAACTAATACATCCTGTACAAAAGTATGAGGAAGCACAATTAGCTACATAATGATTTGGGAAATATGGAGAGTTCTGCAACACAGTTGTAAAAATATGGCTGAACATGGTTTCTGGGAAAATACTTTTTATTACCCCATGTGTATATTATACTGATATATACTGTGTGGAACATCACCTCCTGTAACCTGTATGTGGCCCCTTCTTCAATAAGTCTTATAACATGAATGCATCATGGTATCAAAGTTTTTCAGTGATAAACACTGTTAAACATGTTAATGTTTCATGGTAATGCCATAGGTTTAGGATTCATATCTAGATATTTTCACACCTCTGTGAAAGTAGGGATCCTTACTGTCAACATTTTACTTGTTTAAGGACACAGTGTTTCTGAAATCATCACAATAATTTCTGGTATATTTGTTTGTTGGCTTTATCCTTTGCAAGATGTCATTGCAGGTTGAGGCCCATTGGTGGTGGCCATCACGGAATTAAGTTCAATTTCCAAAGCAAAAACTTAGACATTTGTTATGCACAAAGTCTTAGTCATCAGTTGTGCAAATAAGACTGCTGGTGGTGCACTTTAGTCCACACTCTGTACAGTACTGAATGCATTAAATACACCTGCTATGTAACTTTCTTAGTGTCGGAAAAAATTGAAGTAATTTCAGAAGAGCAGCACAACCAGTGCAGGACTGAATCCACATTAGGGATTATTTTAATTTAATTTAATTTAGGGGTCACAGTAAAGTGTTGTTACTTCATTTCTTCTGTACTTGAACCTAAAGTATACTTTCAAGTTAAAAAATGAAAGCTCCAACAAAAGTGTTCCTATTTGATGCTAAACAAGTTAACTTTGATCTGTGTCATGTACGTTATTCATAGCACCGATGATACTAAAGTTAAAGCACACTTGCATGTGCATGATGTTAAAAAAGGTTCTTAAAGTATGACGCATGATAAGTAGCAACATCAGGGGTCAGGGAAATCTGAAGAGGTCAGCAGCATAGGTTTAAACATATGTCTGAACATGGCTTCAGTGGAATAAGACTTGTCATTACCCCAAGTATATATTATACTAATGTATGCTGTGTCCTGTAAACTCTTTATGGCTACTTCCTCAATATGTGTTATAACATTAATGCATTCTGTGTTTAATGAATGCAATAGTGCATCACATAGTGGGAATCGTAAAAGTGTTAATTCTTCTTTGCACTATAGATGGCATGGAACTCTGTCAGTATACATAAATGAGTGTAAAGGAATGACACTTCTTGTCCTGTGCACAAACTAACAAAAAATTGTACACATATGTTTAGTCATTGACAGCAGCTGTGCAAATATGCTTGGCCTTGAAACATGTTAGTTAGCTTTACACATATTACAAAACTGAATGAAATGGAAACATTTCCACAAGAATACACATATATATATATATATATATATATATATATATATATATATATAAATAAATATATATATATATATCAAATTATTAATCATGTAAATGAACATCACAATGTGCAACAGATACAGCATTATCGGAATTAGGTCTATCTCCACTCATGTTCAAAATTGTACATGTCAACTTATACACTGGGATTGCTAGTTCTCTTGTAGCATTAACAGTTAATACACAGAATAAAGAATTTAATCTTCCCTTTTCATAGCATCATAGGAGATTACTAGGCTATCGACCTTTAAAGCCTAGCCATTTCATTCCAATGTAATACGAATGAAACTCTAGTCAATACCCAGGACTGTATTTAGTAATGACTTCCCATGTCCAGGAGGGCTGTGGGCACTATCCCTGGTAAGAATTTATGGCGACCCAGCCACTCAGTCAGGTTCTTTTTGAACAGTGTCATAGACATGCTCTGCTTTACATTGGTCAACTATTCCAAAGATGTGGCAGTCACTGGGAGACAATCTGTCCAGCATGTCCTATTCAAGTTGCAGGCCATATTTAGGTCCTAGAATGGGTGGCTGTAGTCCTGTTTGATTTACGGTTGTGCAGCAAATTCATAAGGTTTGGGTTGGAGATTGCTCTGTAAGCCAGGCATAATAGCTTCCCTAAGAAGTCTATATGATACAGACTACAGTGACTGGGATTTTAGTCATTCTGTGTGTAGCATGTGCTGCAGTCTAATGATCTTCTTAGTTAGAAACCTCTGAGGTCTCTCCAGTTGCTGCAGCCGCTTTGTATGTTACATGCCAAAAGGGGCGTTATACTCAATTATGGGCCTGATTAGTGATGAGTATACAGGGGCTATAACTTCCTTTGTTGTAGAGATGCCTTTGCTAATCAAGTGTGCTACACAGAGAGCATTCCTTATTACAGTAGACACATAGTCGTCAAAGTTAAGATCACAGTTTACTTGTGATCTAGATCCCTTACTACTTTGTAGGTAGTTAGGATATTGTTAATTTGACAGTGTGAATGGACCTTGTTTTTACCAAAGGGAATGATGATGCATTTCTTTGCATTTAGCTTGAGGCCATGACTAAGACACCAGTTGTTCGTCGGTGTAAGACCCTCTTGAAGTATACTGATATAATTTTTGCATTTGATAATTCTACCCAGTTTGCAGTCATCCACAAACTTGGTCAGCCACAGCCCCTTAGTTTTGGCCTGATCTTCGAAGAACAAACAGTAGGAGGCACAGCACTGACAGTTTTAGCACCCCACTGGTGACAGGTCTGCTGGTTGATGTGGAGTTGCCCACTTTGATAGTGTGCGACTAGTTTGTGAGCCAGTTGGCAACCTATCTTACAACAAAGCAGTTTACATTCAGTTTGTTAAGTTTATCTATAATGCCTAAGTGTGGAATTGTTTCAAAGGCTTTGGCCAAGATGAGGTATGCTGTGTGCACAGATTTGCCATCGTCAATGGCCCTGGTTACATTTTTGAAGAAATCCATCAGGTTTAACTGGCAGGGTCTGCCCTTGATGAAGCTGAATTGGGTTAGATACAGGGGTCGGAGGTCACCTATGTCTTTATTTATGAGGTCCATGATGATACATTCCGTGGCCTTACAGATGAGGCTGGTCAGACTTATGGGTCTATAATTTCCCAGGTCTGTGACTAAGCCACCTTTGTGGAGGGGAATAACTGTTTCTATTCTCCATTTCACAGGAACAAAGCCTGTGGTTAGGCTGTGATTGAATAGGGTACTTAATGGTGGTGCTAGTTCATGTTTTATTTTGTTTAGAAGACAGCCTGTGATGCCATCTGGTCCTATACAGGCTTTATTTTTTGCCTTAGACAAGGCTTTACTGACCTGTAGTAACAGAGAGATAAAACAACTGGAATTGGGATCTTTAGAAAAGGGAAGGAGCAAACTACATAGGAAAAATGGGAATTGTGGGAACAATATATACAGAGCAGGAATGAGGTTTAAGAGGCAGGATTTGAATGAGCCATATAGTGCTTAACTGACAATGACTGTATGGTTTATAAGTGATGTATAATATTTGCAATTACAGTTGTTTCAATGGTGTCTGTGATGTAAACTGTTTGCAACTAAAGTGGTATCATTTTGTATGTTTTTCATTTATATAAATATAAGATTGTCTTGTCATATGTGAACATTTAATAAAGATGTTTGGAGGGGAGGCCTTACTGATCTGCTCTTTGGATATGTAGGATGGGGGGCAAATTGAGGGCAAAGTTTGTGATACGTTTGGAGGGGATAAGGAGTGGAATTTTCTGTCCGCCATCATATTTGCTATCTCTGTGGGATCAGTGTGTGTCATACCATTAGTCACTAGTTCGGCACATGCTTGGATCCTACCTTTTAGGCTGCATACATAGCTGTAAAAGGCCTTATGGTTGTCTTTAGCTGTGATTGCTAAGTTTTTCTCAAAGTTATCCTTAGAGGATTTGACATGTTGTCTTATTTGCCTGTTGAGGCCGTGGAAGGTGCTTTTCCATTTTTGGGGTCTCACCTTAGTTTTCTTAGACAGCAACTTTTTGCATTTGTTGTAAAGTTTTTGATGCTGGATGTCTACTGGGGTGGCTTGTTTTTACTTGGGGCTCTGGCTTTGATTCTGTCCGGAACAGATGAATCTACACACTTATACAAGTGATTGTATATGGCTTTAGCATAAGCTTTGGTGTAGTTACCACTTCCAGCTGGGGTGTGGAGCTTGGAATGCTTTTATACCTTACCCTAGGAGAGTATAGATTGCCTTGGTGAAATATTTTAGTCTGATTTCACCCTTTGTGAGTTCTGGTGTTAGTGCCACTTTGAAAGTGACTGATTTGTGGTCAGATCCAACTAATAAGGGTCCGACAGTTGTGGTGGTGCATCTGTTTGTCATGTTATGGATGGCAAGATCTAGTATGTTTGTTTGTCTTATTGGGGTTTGAATGATTTGTTCCAGTGTGTTTGAGTTAATAAAGTCAAGGAACTTTTGCACTAGTGAGTTAGTGCTAGAATAAGTTTCCCAGTTGATGGTGGGATAATTGAAATCCCCCATGACCAGAGTGTTTGTCAATATTTGGATTGACTTCAGTTTGGACAAGTAGGCTTTTGCACATCATGATTCATGGAGGGAGATCTATAACTAGCTGTGACTTAATGTGGGTCTTACCCACAGTAATCTGAACTTGGACTCTATAGAGATGTCCTGTCTAACTAGGTGAATTTTATCTCTAATACAGATAGAAACATTGCCTCCTTTGGTTCTCACATGTCTGTTTTGCAGTCTGAAGGTGTGGAAGGCATTGTAGACTTGCAAGGCTGGTGTACTCACTGAGGCCTTGAACCAGATTTCTATGACTGTGCAGTTTTTGGTTTAGACTCCTAGCATTTAACAGCATAACCCTTATTTTGTTATGATTGGCAATTTTCACATTGGCAATTTTGTTTTCGAGACCTTGCCTAAAAAAGATATTATGGAGGAGGCAAGGGCCTTTGCCAGCAGCTGAAAGCAATGTGGTGCCAGGTGTAAACTATCTCTGGGAAAGCAGCGAGGTTTGTCGGCCATGTCATCCCAGGCTGATAAAAACTGGATCCCCCCTTGAATGAGACCAAAAACTAAGCCAATTATTGAAATCAATCATTTTTGTTTATACTGTGGTATCATTCTAGGTGAGGGTAATATGCTGCTGAAGGGTAGACATACCTGCTTGGGACACATATTTAGATAGCTCAATTATGTCTCTCTTCATATAGTCCAGTGAGGTACATCTCAGGTTGTTCACTCCAACATGAGCTATGACAGTGCCATAATGGTAGTTGTTGCTGAGAGACCTGAGTGCATGCATGATCTGATGAATCCTGGCACTGGACAGGCAGCTGACCATGACTTTCTCCTTATCTAACCTGGTGAGTGGGACATCCATTTGTCTCACTATGGAGTATCCAATGACCAAAACATTTGGTTTATGAGTGTTATGCCTTGCGGGCTTCGTAGGTGAGACACTTGTGTTGCTATGTGTCTTGGGTACTGTGGGAACTGTGTTAGTTGTAGCAGTCTTGTGTTTTGGAGGCCTCTGGTGTTTCAGTAAGGTTTTTGAGAGAGCCTCCATGTATGTTGATTTATGTGTTGGATGCGTACTGTGTAGCGGTACTGTGTGCATGAGTAGTGGTGGGTCAATTGACAACTTCTTCAGTGTTACTTTTTCGAGTGCTAGAGAGCAGGGATTCACGATTCCTGGTGTAGATACATCTCTGGAACTCTGTACTAGAGTGAGTTATTAGTAGGGTTGTTAGTGTACACGAGACAGTTGCTACACAGTCTCAAGAGACCCAAGTCAACAAGGCTGGGAGGAGAAACGGGTAGTTCAACTGTCTATAATGTTAGGTTTGAAGAACTGTTATCACAAAAGGGGTGCTTTCAGGAAAGATCTAGGAGGTGGTCTGTAAATGGGTATTTCTAGCGGGTTATTTTACTGGGGGTTTAACAGGTCACATCTCACTAGCAACACTTCTTAGACCAGAAATGTAGTAAGGATGAGGACTATATTAAAATACTACATCTGTATCTAAGGGAAAACTTGTTGAAATTATCTGTTTGACTATGGCACACATTTGCGCCGCAGTGTGCGATGCTGTGTGATGTGCAAACAAGCAGAAACCCACTCAAATGCGAGATTAAATACCAGAAATTTAAAACTTCACCAGACAAGTTCCAATCATCACACTTTTCTCTCACAAGGGTGCAGAAGGGCCCCGTCAATTCAAATATGGCTTGGAAAATGTGCTCAGAATACAACAGCCACTACAAACAGACCCAGATGCAGCAAACCTGTATCTGGACTATGCTACAGCTACTAGCTACACTAATTTAGGTGGGAAACACTAAACATGCATTTTAAACAGCAGAAAAATAGCAGTGAGGCACTAAAGAATGTTTTAAACAGCAAACAAATCAGTTGTTTAAAACACTGCTTGGTTGGAAAACAGAACAAACAAAACACAGATGCTTTGCAAACAGTGAAACGTAGTAACAATTACTATGCAATCAGTGAAAATAGCTAAAAAAGTTTTGCAAACAATGAAAACAGCAACAAAATATGGTTTGAGCCCACGTGCTATTAATCACAGTTTTTACAATTTGTGTGACACAGAGGCATTATGTAGTACTTAAAGTATACTTGCATAAGAACAGCAGTGAATGACAACACCATCAGTGAGATTGTGATGCCATATTTTTTGGTAACGATGTTCAAGTTATGATTTACATTAACCATGTAGAAGCCGCGGTGGTACAGCAGTAGTGTTGTTGCCTCACAGCAAGAGGTTCGCCTCCTTAATTCACGGCTGGAGTACCTTCTGTGTCGAGTCTGCATGTCCTCCCTGCAGTCGAGTGGCCTCTGAAAGACATTCGTGAATGGGCGTGCCTTTTTTGAAGGTTGGGCATCAGGCTGGCAACTCGGCACCATAAAAAAAATCTACTGCTAATCATTAGTGGACCGGAGTTCTGCTGTGGCGACCTCTAACCAGGAAAAGTCGAAAAGACAACAACATCACCGAGGTCATACCCAGAGGTGCCAATACAACATTTGAACTTTAACTGAGATATTATCATTAAAAGTTGATGGAATCAGTATGGAACAGTTATACATAAACTAATCAGCACACTTGGCCAAGTTTGTTGGGGTTTCATACCTAAAGTGGACATTGAAGAAATCACACCCAGATTTCATTCCATTCCATTTGTATACTTTACCAAAAACAGAACGACCAAAGCTAAATAAATCCACAGATGAATAGTGAAGCTAGGAACCACTGTCAGGCTCCTGGACTCAATGATACATAGAGTCTGTATTAGTTCAGTACTTAAACTGAAATCTATGCTATTTTTGTAATGTGCAAGTATTTTTTTTATCAGGAATGTGCAATCTATGCTGTTTTTGTTATGTGCAAGTATTTTTTTATCAGCAGTATACTAAATATTTTAAAAATATTTTAAAAGTTTTTCTTACTGTTTATTTTTTGGAGGAAGTGATGTTTATTTTTTGGAGGAAGTGATGTTTTTCTTTTAACCAATGTGGGTTGGGGGTGGGTTATGTAAAGATGTGTTTTAGCCAACATGGCTATTCTGATGAAGTCTTTCACTTTGACAAATGTGCTAAATCAATCAAAAGTGTCTTGGATTATTAGATTGTGTCCTCTGTGGTTCTTAGCTTCACTATTCATCCGTGGATTCATGTGTGTACTTTGTATAGCACAAATGCAGCTGCCTAGTTTGTCACTCATTGCACACAAGGTGGTATACATGAGATCTGAATTAAGCACTAATTCCTTGCCATTTCTCCTGATATCCTTGAGAAGATATAGTAAATGGTGAGGGTAGTGCTAAATTTAAAGCACAAAGGTAGTGTCATGAGAAGTCCAAGATCTTTGTTAGACTCTTCATAAAGCATTATAGCTAAAGGCTTTTGCAGGAGGACTATACTGGGTCTCAGTACAAGACTGAGGCTTGGAAAAGCTTAGTCAAGATGTCACCCATACACGTGGCATCCCACACAGTGGTGAACAGTGGGATCACTATTACAGTGACTTGAAAAGGTGTAAGCAGGATCTCCTTTGCTAATGGGAGGAATATTCTGTAGCCAATGACCCACATGACTTGTATACATAAAGTGGCCCATTACCAGCTGATACAATATCATGTCTTGCCAACACAAAACGATGTTCATTACATTTTCTTCTGTACTATTCTGTATAGCTTCTGAAGAGATGGAAGGGAATAGGGAAGCACATCAGGACAGACTACAAAGCTGCAGACTGGCACTGGGTAAGTATATCTCAGGTATGAATGATAGCCATTTAATAACAGGTCAGAATTTCAAATCAGTTTATTTGTTCTGAGGACATCAGTCCATAATTGCTTGAGAGAGTCAGAAATGAATAGTTATACTCTACATATAACAAAACATAGCTCTTGAACACTGCATTAGCTGGTGTTTCACTCAACATAGCTGTGTGTATGTGTGTGTGTGTGTGTGTGTGTGTGTGTGTGTGTGTGTGCTCAGCAATTAGTGTGTAGTACCTAAAAGTTTATTATTCTGCAATCAGTAATTTAGAATAACATTGTAATCATTTCACAAGGACATTGTATGAATTGGAATGCAGACTATGCAATAGTCACCACTCTTTGCCTGATGTGTATAATAGTGGCCCGTAAAACAAACCCTGTATTCTTTCCTCAACAGCTGCATGATGCATGGCATCAAACACCAGTGCTGAGTGACTGTAAATGACACTTCTGGCACTATGGCAAAAACTGAAGATTTTACGTTTGGCCCAGTAAAATAGTTCTTGTCATGCAAGTGTGCTTTACCCTGCTGTGTGACAGAAAGCAGGACTGATAGCAGTATGACAGGTATTTGTATATGTTTAACAGGCTGCAGAGTTTAAGGCATGCCATGTGGGATATTTCATTTCTCATTACTGTAATGAAGTCTACTGCACATATATTCCATTGCTTCATTCTGTTCTCATTGTCATTTCAAATGCGTGAGTTTTATTACCAGAAATATGACTTGCTATCTGGTGTGCTCAGCTAATGCTTGGCTCTACAGACTGTTGATTTGGATTGGCAGGTGTTCACATCCAGCAACATGTTAAACATGAGCTAAGGTTTCCTTTCTCATAACATTTTCTCTTGTGAAGTTGTGGATAGATATGTTATTCCCCACCAGTATCCTGCTAATTCATTTATGTTGTCAACTAGTACACCACCTCTGCTCATACCTTTCAACCTCTAAGTGCAAGACATCTAGATAATGCAAAATTGTGGAGGAACAAAGGGTCAATAACTGGGGATAGGTTATAAGCATTATTCCTATAAACTTATAAAGTTACTACAATAACATTTTTACATTAGCATGCATTTTAAGGATATAAAGTCTGACATGTAGGTGTAAGTTATTATGCAGTAACTTCAAAATTCAATGGTTTGCTATGAAAACACAAATTGTATGAGGGACAAAACAACACGGCCTAAACATCTGGACATTTTGTAAATAGGTGGGAGGTATGGTCCTGGACTATCCATATTATGAACACTTTACTGTAATGATCCTGACAGATGTTTAATGATGATGCATAAAAACATTAACACAACACACACAAGTGTTCGAATTTGATAATAACTAACCAGTGTGTGTGACTATAGTGCTAGGTAGGGATGGCTTATCCAACAGATCTTGTGTGCAAAATTCACCTCAGTGGAAATGTTTACATGTGAAGTGGGTTCCCAGAACCAAGCCACTCACTTTTGAGCCAAACATTTGCCTTGTCACACAATGATGAGGTCATCCTTTCAAATAAGTTCTGTCTCACATTTGTAGCAATACTTCCCCTGTGGAGTGAGCAACTAAAACATGGTTCTCCAGGCTGCAGACTTAGGCAGAGATTCACATCTGGCAACACATAAGTAATGCACGCTTCTACAACAACAGTGACAGACTGGAATGCATTATAAAACAGATGCTGATAAGATTGATCCACACTTGTATAAACACTGTCTTAGCTAAAGGGTTTTGATCCCTCAAAAATACAATTTAGCGGAGATATGAACATTCCAAAAGATTGCTCACATAATATGTTGAAGTGTGTGCTTTCTGAAACCTGCTTTTTAAAGTCTTCTGCGGCAGAAACAGTTAATACAGAGCTCTTTAGAGTGTGGGCATAGATATGTACTCTCACCTACTGTGGCTGTATGACAGATTATTTGCATTGTGTAGCAAGAGGTTCAACATATGTGACATGATTAATTCAAAGTAGGGTTAACAGTTACATGGCTACATTATTTTGATAACTAAAACACATTTTATGTGAGTCAAATGGCTTCAAACACACCACCGAAGTCATCCATTCAAGTATACATCTTCTGAATACTCTAATAATTATTTCTTACATGGCATCAGCAGTTAATAGGCTGTTCCACAGGTGGTGAATCTAGATAAGCAGGTGTTTAAATATGGTAATACAATTGTGGAAGACAATAGTGACAGACAGGACTACCTTACCCAACAGATGCTGACATGCAAACACACAATACTGTGAACACTAACAGGTTTAAACATTTTTGAGCTACAGAATACATTTAGGGGAGGCATAACCATTGCAACAGACTGATGATATACATCAAATGTGTGCTTCATGAGACTTCAGATGCAGTGGTGTCAGTGGTTGGTACACAGCTGTATGAACTATGAGCACAGGCAGGTGGGTGTTCAAGTCTGTCAAAGTGTAACTAATGAGTGTATAAAATGCTAGGGACTGATGATTAGAGTTTTAGTTACTGTACACTTTTACAAATGGGAAGAGACAGACCAAATATTGTAATCCCTTTAATGGAAGCCACATGCATTCAAGCACAATGCTCAAATTATCTATTCAAGTGTGTGTTGTCTGACAAGTGTGGTATAAGTTCTTGTGTGGCATCTTCATTTAGTGCACAGGTCAAGAGGATCCTGACCTCCATAGCATATGTTCAAATCTAGTGGTCTGTGTCTTTTATTATTTTGTTTACTTTACAGTGGTGACAGGCAAGAATAGCTTACTCAACAGATCTTGATGTATATCATGCTATACTGTGGGCAGAAAGTGGAATAGGACCTTTGTTATTTTATTTTATTATGGATTTGGGATGTGTAGTTGAGGTTCCTCTGCTAATTGCTGTTTTTCCTTATGAACATGACCAGTATAATAATCAGAAGCATAGCTGACTCAGCCAGCACCACACCCCTCTGGTCTTCAAGTGAAGAAGAAGAAGAAGACCAGCAACAACAAAAATACTTAACTGTGTTAAGCCCATCACTGTCGCAATTGGCTTATTACAGTTAGATCCATACCCCTTCAGGTTTTCCATTGAAGAATTTAAAAAAAGAACTTCACTGTAATAAGCCATTTGTTAGATTGTAGTGATCATCTTATTTCAGTCGATCCATGCCCCTAGTCTTCAATTGAAAAGCAATAAAAAAAAAAAAAAAAAGACAGACGTTCCTTCTGCTAGCACACCAACCAGGTGGCTAGATGCATGACACAGTCCTCTATCCCATCCTGCACCAGCCACATTTAGGTCCCATTTCTTACATGAAATACAGGAGGGAAGAATAATATTAGCTGGGGACTTAAATTTACCAGAAACCGACTGGAATAATATTGATTCAACAACATTAGTAAAGAAATTATTCACAGAGTATATTCAGGAACAACAAATGCTTCAGATTGTAAAAAAAACTACCAGGGGATGGAATATACTAGATATTGTTTGTGTTCCCAAATAAATTACTGTAACTTCAAGTCAAGTTTTACCACCATTGATGTGCAGTGATCATGGGGTCATAAAGGTTAATTTGTTGCTAGATAAGTCTGCCAAACTGAAATCTAAGCCAATGCACAGAAGGTTAATTACAGATTATAGGGAAGCAAAACAGTTACTATATAAAACTAACTGGAGTGATGTGTTCAGTGGAAAAACTACAGATGGAATGTGGAAAGGTTTGAAAGAGAAAATGTTTGAGTGCAAAAAGTCAAAAAAATGCTTAACATCAAGATCTAGGCACTCAACATCAGGGGGTTATATTTCCATAAGAACAAGATACCTGATTAAGGTGAGGGACAAAAAATATAAGAAATAGAACAGAGGTCGAACTACAACTTTGAAAACTGAAATAAATGAGCTGGACAAACAGATTAAGCATAGTGTTAGACAAGATCAAGAAAAGTTTGAAGAAAATTTATATAAAGATATTGAGCATAATAGGAAACCTTTTTATAGATACATAAGATGTGAAAGGAGTAAAGATACACAAATTAATAAACTCTGTGCAGATTCTAAAATTTATTCTCAGACACAACAGATTATAGATATATTTACAAAATCTTATGCAAAACAGTTTGGCTCCACAAAAGGGGTGGTAAGTTGTCCTAGTGACATCCAGGTAACCCCAGATACTAGAATCAAAATAGATTATATTGAAAAAGAACTGTGCAAACTGGATCCAAACAAAGTGCAGGGAGGAGACAGAATAAGTAACAATGAGCTGAAAACACTTAATCAAGAACTTACACTGCCATTACATCTATTATTCACTAAGTCATATAAATATGGGGATATTCCTCAAGATTGGAGACATGCACTTATTAAACCTGTCTTTAAGGGAAAGGGGAATAGGACAAACCCAGAATCATATAGACCCTTAAGTCTACTTTCATGTTGTGGAAAAGTAATGGAGAAGGTAATACTGAATAAGTTATTGTCAAAACTAGATAGGTTGGGACTTTAAACCATATATCAGCATGCATATGTTGAAAATAGATTTATTACCACCTGTAACATGATGTTCTATAACAATATAATAACAGCTATGAATGAAAAAGTGTTCTGTGATGTGATCTATTTAGATTTAACTTCAGCATTTGACAGGGTCATGCACAAAACACTGATCAATAAATTAGTACAACTGGGTATTGATGTACTGTTGATACAAATAGGACATGGCAAGTATCACACACCAACTGGACAGGTGAAATCCTTGGTTACAGTCAAGGTGTCCAACAGGGCTCTGTACTGGGCCCTTACTTGTTTAGATTGTATCTTTCAGACCTTACTTTTTCATCTGAGGTGTTCTACAGTCTATATGCTGACGACCTGAAATTGGGTAAACTGATTGCAAGTGTTACAGATAAGGCTTGTCTGCAAAATAATTTGACTACAATGACCATTTGGGCACAGGAGAATAATATGTTGATAAATACATCAAAAACTAAGCATATGAGATTTGTGAGGCATAAACTGAAAGGTGAATATTTAATACAAACACAGTGATTGAAACTGTAGACTCATTTAAGGACCTCGATATATGGGTAAATTCAGCTATGAGTTTTTTTCTAATTATATCAACCACTTGGCTAATGATAGTAATAGAACTATAGGTTGTATAAAAAGATTTATAAAGTCTAGGAACTCAAACATAATTAAGTCATTGTTTGTTAGTTACATTAGACCCAAACTTGAGTATGGAATAACAATATGGAAACCCTATAGGAAAAAAAGCATGAATAAACTGGAAAGGGTACAGCAGAAATATACTAAGGGCATCCATGGATGTGAAAATCTAAGTTATTATGAAAGACTAAAATGTCTGAACTTGTACAGTATCTCTTACAGATATTTAGGAGGAGATCTTATTCAGATTTATAGGGCATTTAGGGACAACTACCTCTGGGAATGTTTGGGGTTATCAAAAAGTACTAGAGAATCATCAGATAACTTATATAGAAGATTCTACAGGAATGAGAAGTGTACTAACTGGTTCTCTGATAGAGTAACTGATGCTTGGAACTGACTACCAAATTACCTTAAAGCAAGTACTAGTTTAGATATTCTTAAGAACAGCCTGGACATTTATTATGAGCACAAGTGTTTTGGCATATTGGCAAGCTAGAAGGGCTTTAATGCCCGTGCTTGAAACATTTGTATGTATGTATGTATGTATGTATTTCTGTGCCCTGCTCCAATCCTCCTTCAACACATTTTTATAAAAAAAATATATATTTTTTTAAACTGTATCAAACAGTTGCTACAGTTTGCACCCTGACTGCATGGAGTGACACAGTACTCACGTTTTAGTTAAAAAATCTTTTAAACTGCAGCAGACAGTTGCTGCAGTTTATACCCTGACTGTAAAGAGCACTACAGAACTCAGATTTTAGTTAAAAAAGAGATTTTTTTTTAACTTTTAAATTGTAGCCTACTGCTTGCTACAATGTAGGAAGCAGTTGCTACAGTTTTGACCACACACAGAGCATTTCAGTGCTCAGGTTTGACCACAAATGCAATGCCAAATAAATAAAAAACAATAATGTAGAGCTGCCAAAGGTACTGAACAAGGAAGAACAAATACTAAAAAACTTCGGTAATCACCATGGAACGAAGACTGTTGAAATCTCTTTAATGAACTTGATAAATTAAAATGAAATTCGATAAGCGCTTTCAGCAAAAGTGCCTTCTTCAGATCGTAAAATTCATGAAATAAAAGTCAGAATTTAAAAGCCTAATGTCCAGTCAAAATGCATTTCAATATTCATGGACTAATCAAGCTACTTCAATTGCCATCACATTTGGCCAATCATAGTGGCGTTTCCTGTTTTAATACATTGGCTAAGTAAATTAATTTCAGCCACTTACAATTTGCCCCCTCAATCTTGGTGCCAGATTCGCATGCATTTAGAAAAAAACAGTAATAGAGGGAAGGACAAATGTTCCACCAATCTCTGTGAGTTACAAACAACTTCTACATATTAGAACTCAAGGCCCAATCCTTAGAAGCCAGTTGACAGATGAAAACAAAAGCTTCATTTCATTGGTTAAACAAATAGATCACCAATTCTATCTCATTTTATGGTTATCCTATTCAGATTCAGTGTTTCATGTTTACGCCACTCAGAAGCCGTCCATAAAATGGATAATCAACTGAAATCATTACGATGAATCTACATATACAAAACAAAGATCAATTTTTTCAAGTATTCCCTTTCTTAATGTATTCATTTGGTACTCAATTCATTACAAAATATAAATTTTCTTCTTTTCTTTTAAAACATGAAGCGCTGTAGCCATGGCAGTACAAGCACAACATATATAGCTAAAAAGCTGCAAATCTACCTTTATAAAAATAACTTTTTAATATGTTTTAACCATCTGTTAGAACATGAAGCGCCATGGCCATGGCAACACAAGCACAACATGTACACCCACAAAGCTGTATATCTTCTATTACAAGAATTGCTTTTTAACAGATGCATTTCTTCTTTTCATAACTCGAGGGGCAAAATTACACTTTAATGGTAAAATTGAGCATGAAGATGAAGGAAATAAGCTTGTTTCCTATAGCAGATATG
Source organism: Protopterus annectens (assembly GCF_019279795.1). Taxonomy (NCBI): domain Eukaryota; kingdom Metazoa; phylum Chordata; order Ceratodontiformes; family Protopteridae; genus Protopterus; species Protopterus annectens. Next base: position 1,480,043,715 of record NC_056725.1, read on the forward strand.
GATATGAATAAACCATGACCAAGGAAAATAAATTCAGAATGCTACAGCAATGAATACATCACTGAGAAAATCAACTTATATATCTTGACCAATAAAAAACAGTAGTAGCATATATGGGCCAGTAAGCACATGGTGATAAAATGCTTCATTTTATTGGTTATATACATTGATAAATCACCGATCAGATGTCGCATTTTGATAATCCTATCCAGAATCAGCATTTCATATCTATGCCACTCAAAGGTCATCTATTAAGTTATAATGACTCCAATTACACAGGGCAAAATCACCTTTTTCCAAACATGGGTTATTATGTGGTGTTTTATCTATTAAATATTTTTTCTAGGGGAATTAACAACTATTAAAACAACTGCTAAAACAAAAACGCTATAGTCAGAAACACAAGTCCAACATACACAGCTAAAAAAACTGCGAGTCTTCTTTGGATGCTTCACTTCATTGGTTAAACACATATATAAATCACCAATTATATATCGCATTATGATTGGCCTATCCAGGATCAGCGTTTCACATCTACGCCACTCAAAGGCCATTTATAAAATGAATAATATATTAAATCCAACAGCGCTATGATCAACAACATGATCGCAACAAACACAGCTAAAAACTGTGTGAAAATCACCCTTTTTCCACACATAAATAATTATCTAGTTTTTATCTATAATATATTTTGTCTATGAAAAATAAAACTGCTAAAACAAAAAGCGTTGTAGTCAGTCAATATAAACGCAACATACGTAACCAGAGAACTGTGAATCTTCTTTGGATACATCATTTTATTGGTTAGACATAAAAATAAAACACCAATTACATAACACATTAAGACTGTGCTATCCAGGATCAGCATGTATTGTATTAAAAAGGGATTGGGAATGGCTCATTGCCCCCCCCCCCCAACACTTTGCACCTGGGACAGTTGTTCCTGTCACCCTGCCCTAGCTACTTTACTGATACTAAAGTAGTCTGTTATGCAACATTTAATATAAAGCCCAATAAGTAATCAATATTGTGAAATACTTACTGTATTTTGTAGTTTTGAGGGAAAACAACTGCTGGGAATTTGCTTCTGGCAGCATGGCTTTGCTGTTGGCCATGCAACAAAGGTAGTGATCCATGCACTGAGAATACCAACATTGTTATAGATTGATGTACACCTGTTCCTTGTGACCTCTAGCACTTTCTGTACTTCACTTACTACCTGATGGTACTGTTGCGCCTATCTGTGAGGGATCTTGTCTGTTGTGATCAGGTATTACAGATGTGATGCACAATGCTCTATTGATGTGACATGATTTATGGCATGATAGTATACTGCTTTCAGAGATGTACTTTACCAGAGTGCATTAAGTTGTGTATGTGTAGCAGTAGCTGGCACTACACATGTAAACCACAACTGCTTTACAATCCCAGCACATATAATAAAGTGAAATGGTGCACACAGCAGTTGTCATTACACAATACTGACAAGAGACACACTTGTGTTGTGATTGCTTCTCCTAGGTGCTAACTATTAATGGTGGTCTTCCTTTCACACATACCTAATCATGTCCATAGGCATACACTGACATTTGTAAATGCACAACTCGATGTTACTGGACTGCTTCCACATGACTTGTATCTTCCAGGATTTCCATCTTAGTCTATTTCTTATGCCATGTAACATCTTCAGTGTGCCTACATCTTCATCTGTTATAGCTCCATATCTTAATGCATTACAGCACATTCTGCAAGTAATGTGCTGTTCACTACCCTTCCCAACATACATGGTGCTGCTGCAACTGCAGTTATTGCTTCTGCTATCAGTACTTGTCTGTGAAGTATGTCCTGGTGTGGTTCTTATTTTTCTCAATTAGTCCATGATTTAATGTCTGTAGTTTCCCATTACCCCTACATTGGAACTTCAAAACATGTAAGGCATGGGAATTTGTACATTTGTCTGACATCTGTTCAAACATCACATTTACTTCATTTTTAACATTTATTGCCTGTTTTTTATTTCCCAATGTACAGAACAATGCTACTGAAGTTCCAACATGTCCACTATCAGCACTGACCATTGGTATAATACAGCTCAATTGTCCATTATTTATGAGGATGTCCCTGAGTTTGGCTGCAGTTTTAGCTCTGTCCTTCTTAATCCCCTGTATACATGGTGACCCTTGGAGAAAGGTGTTGAGTTATATCTAGGCAAATAAGGACACTAATTAAAGGTGTACACTTCCATTCTTTCCGAAAATGTATTTTAATTCACATCCTTTTGTTCAGCTAATACTCACATTTTAAAAAGTGTCCCTATTGTCCCTGATTATTCCTGGATTTGTCCCTCATTCTGATGCTTGTTTATCCCTGATTCATTTGAGAATTGTGAATAGTATTGTTAGGCTTCCCCACCTTCATGGTTGCCCCATCTGTTGTTGTGCCATTCTCGTACACTTACGGAGCTTAAGCAAGTAATAATGCCCAACAGGGGTGTTGTTTACACAGTAACCCCGGTGGGCATTATTGCTTTTAATGAATAGGATGTCTTCAAAAATGATTGTGTTTTACTTATTTATTTTTTATCGCTATATTATTTTTTATATATTTTTGATGTAAAATAGTTCCTCTGCCTAATGTTTCAAACTTGCTGTAGTATATGTAAATGGTTTTAGAAGAAGCATTTTACATCTAAAATATAACATTTAAAAAATATCCAAATACTTACTTTAATTTTTGGTCCTTTACTCCTAAAACAGTTTGTTGCCAGTCATTGGGGATTGAAATCAGTAAATAATGACATACATTTGACTTTCAGGCTTTATTTCCTTAAGAAAATTAATTCTAACAAAAATCTGTTATTTAAGCAACTTTGTTGTTTTATAAGAGCAATATTTATTTTAGGCTTTATCCAAATTTCTTGAGCTAAGAGGTTGAGAGCTATGCAAACCTGTTTACTGCGGCTGCCAGTGTTTGATCGATCTCACTCTATCTCTCTCGCTCTCTAACTTGCACTTCAGAAAATGCATTTTAACAGAAATCATATTATTCAAGTGACTTTGTGATTTTATAATAGCAATATTTAAAACATGTTCCTATTTTGAGCCTTTTTCCCCTGTTTATTTTAGTCTTTATCCAGATATCTTGAGCTAAGAGGTCAAGCAATATGCAAACCCTATTCACATTCTCTCTCACACACACACACACATGTACACACTTCCACTTTCATGCACACAAGCATGCATACACTCACACATGCAGCCAGCAGCATGAACACACGCACACACACACACACACACACACACACACACACACACACACACACACACACACACACACACTCACACACTCACACACGTTCATGCTTGCACACATTTTTTTTTCTGTTTCTTTTCTTACTCTTGCTAAACAGCAAAAGTGCTGCTTAGTGAGTGTAAAATAATACTTCTGTCAATATTACTGTCACTCTCATGCACACATACACTTCCTAAGCAGCAAAAACACTGCTTAAAAAGCATAAAATATTGATGGCCATTAGGTTACTTTTGCTTCGAGCTCCATGGTGGCTTAATGCATTGCCATGAAGTGGCGGACTCATTTTTTATCAGGCATTAACTGTAGCTTAACAACCTGCTGGAGAATGTTCATTCTCCAGTCAGGGTACCGATCTACAGGTCACGCATTCTCTATGCTTGTTTGCCATCCTGTGTTTACGTTGTGTACACATGCCCTGCTGCATCTCAACATAGCCACTAGCATGTGTTCTGGGCATATGCAGGTGCTGCTCAACAATGCAGAGTAGCATGGAGTCTCGCATATTTGATTAGTGCTGCTACTCCTTGCTCACAGGTGGATGATTGTGTTAGTTTGACAGTGACATTCCCAGCTGTTAATAAATCCCTGGGATAGTCTTCCTTACAGTTATGACGAATGTTAGGAAACCTATTACAGACAAGGGCTAGGCTATGGATAAGGTTAAAATTATGACCTGAGCCACTGTAAGGACTGCAGTTAGATTAAGGGTCAAAGCTAAGTGTGAGAAAAAGATTTAGAGCTGGGTTACATTTACAACAGGCAGCAGTGTAACACAGTAATTAAAGTATATGTCTGTGCCAAGTTTATATGCTCTCACTACAGCCACAGATCTTTTCCTGGAGTACTCTGATGTTTTTTCCAAAAAACAGTGGTTTATTGGTCTTCCAAACTCCCCATATATATTGCATTTAACCTTGCCCCTGTGGCCTGTGTCATGTGTGAAAAAGACCAGTTCATGTATCTAGTTAAACAAAAAAGTACACAATTCTGAGCTTGCCTTACAGTTGCCATTTAGTTCATGGGAAGTGTTAAGTTTAAGGTTGGCTATGATTTACACGTGCTTTATGCTTAGCATTATACGTAAAGTTAAAGTTGGGGTTAAAGTTAGAAGATATCGAAAAGGCAGTTTCACATCTGCAAATAAAGCTAGCATTGATATTAGAGTTAATCTTAAGCTAAATTTTAAGATGAAGTTGTAGTCCCTATATTATATATTGTATAATTTACCCCTTTTTAAGCACAACTGGATAACTGGATGGGAAACAAAAAATACACTCCTGGGATTCCACCTGTGTCCCTGCTGGACATGGGGCTCTAGTGTTGACTTGTCTAAACATGGGCTAAACTCTTGGCTAGGCTTATAAGGGCCTCAGGGCCAATAGCCTAGTAACTTACTATGATCCTATGATCCTATATCTGGAAACAATTTAACAAGGAAGGACTAAACAGGTACAGTTACATATTTCATGGATGATGTTCTGACTAATTAAATTACTTGTTCTGTTACCTCAAAGTTAGAAGCTATCACAAGCTAACAAAATAGACAGAAACAAGGTTACGGTACTAGTTAGAGAACATAGATAGGGTAAATAGATAGATAGGTAGATTGATAGATAGATAGACAGATAGATAGATAGATAGATAGATAGATAGATAGATAGATAGATAGATAGACAGGTAGATAGGCCAGTTGATCAATAGATGGACAGACATGGTTAGTATTAATGTTAGAGATAATGTTAGTTAAATTTTAAGTTAGGCTGAAGACTAGGGTTCAAGTTAAGTTTAAGGTGGTAAGGTTTCACTAAAATAAAGTCTAGGATTAAGGATTTCAGTCAGAATGATATTAGGGCTGGGTACAGAAACTAAATCCAGATAACAGCTATGCACATGAACAGTATCACTGAAAAGATCAATCCATGATATATGATTGTTTCTACAAAATACAGTAAACATTACCATTCCCTTTACAGCAAATACAACAAATGAGCAAGTGGAACATCCACAGTAACACAACTATAAAGAAGCATGTGATGGATATATTATGTGCAAACGCTGAAAATTTACACGTGACAAAAAAGGTTATTTGTGCAAGACAGTTATATACAATGACACCTGTATGGAAAATACACTATAACTATATTTGGATTTTGAAAACAAAAAAAATAAACTAACAAATAAGCAAAAAAACAATTCTTAGGCAAATAAAAGTATACTTAGTCTCAGTGCTTCATCACTTTTCGGGACATTTATATCAAATGTGCTGCTTGCGCTGATTCATGTTGTCCTTAGTGTACACTAACAAATGCTGACATAATTTTCATAAAAAAGAATATAAGTCTAGGGGATCAGAATAATTTTTGGTTTAGTGCCAGCATCATACAGTGTTGTTCCACCTCAAAAATACAACATGCACATTGATTACATATATAAAATAACTTGTAAACTTTTCTACCTTTAATTCCCCATGGTGTATGTATAGTATACTGACAAATTGTTATATCTTTTGAGAAAGTCCAATGAACAAACAAATAATGTTAAATATTTGTTCAAAGCAACATGCCATATCCCTTCAAAAGTAACAGAGAGTGTATTACTCACCACAGTTCAATAGTACCTGAAAATACTACATTAAATACGATGCATTAAAGGCCCCATATGACCAGAAACAGAAAAAAATAAAATATACTGATATGTTATGCATTGCTAGTGTCCATAGCTCTCAACCAGTCAGGGACAAATCTCAGCAGAATCAAGGACAAATCCAGAAAGAATCAGGAACAATCAAGGACACTTTTAAATTATTAGTACTATTAACCTGTAGCACTGACAGAATATGAGAATGTGAATTACTATGTATTTTCATGTGTAAAATATCTGTATCTCTAATTATTGTCATTGTTTATTACATGTAATACACTGCCTTTTCTCCAAAAAGTCACCAGTTTTAGGAGAGATTAAGGACAGAGCTAAAATCTGAGCCAAAATCAGGGATGTCCCTGAGAAGCATATTAATGTCTATGAACCACTTCAAATTTATTCTACTCAAAAGCGACCCATTAAGAGTGACCATAATGACATGATTTTGTTTTTTAAATAACTTTTTTATCCCACACTGCTGTATGTGTTCTACAACTGCATTTATTGATGCTTTTTTTACCAGGTTGTTGGGAGTACAATAAACTGCTTCTTTAGTTAAGAATTTCAAAAGAGAGTACTGGGTATTTTTTTTAATTGGTGACTGTCTTTGAATTATATTGTTTGTCATGTTCTAAACAGACCTTCATTGACACCTTTTATTTGAGATACAGAGGAGAATTAAATGAGGTACTCTGGTGTAAAAATAAATATTGTTTTAGTAAGGTATCTTCCCACATTGACTCATCCACATATCAGATAGATGTGTCATGTTTCCTGAGCTGTTCATTCAACTGAGATAACATTATTGGTTTGTATCTGCAGAGCAGTGCTTTCTATGCCATTTGTAATGTAACAATGATTTCAGTAATCCTGTGACACCAAAGACTTAAAAGGTTTATGGCTCCAGTTGGAGGACACAAAGGATGGTCTGCACACAGCATTCTATGTAGAATTTGTTTGGTCTAGCATCTTACATGTAATGAACAATAAGCTGCAAGGACTCAAGAAACAAATTCCTAACGATAATACCATGAAAATGCATGCAAACTCAATGTTGTGTGCAATCAGGAGGGTGAGATAGCCTAGAAAAGGAAATGTGCTAAACCATGCTTTATTTACATGTGGCATTGCAGAAGGAAGAAAGCACCTCAGAGATGAGGAAAGGCTGTGTATAGTGTTTTCCTTTACTACAACAATGTGACAGAGCTACATATTACCCAACTGTATAACAGTGAAAATGTTGCATTTGTATGGCTAGCCTGATGCCAGCTTGAATATGATACATACACAAAATGTGGTAAGGAATATTAAGTATCTTAAAGATGTAATCACTTAACTCTCCAACAAATGGCTGACAGATAATTGTGCATTTTGAATGTTTTCAATGTAAATTCAGTAAAGAAACATAACCAGTAGACAGTATGAAGCACATGACCCTGTACTGGCAGACAGAAAATGATACAGCCTCAGAACACAGCTTTACACACTTTAAATATGGAATGTTCCTTAACAAATTAATTAATTTCGTTAATAGGGTTGACCTTGATAGAACGTATTTATTTCCATGGGCCTGGGAACAAGATAACAAAACAAAGTGCAAAAATAAAAACACAGCATATATAACAATTTATTTATTTATTTTTTTATTTATTTTACATTTGTTGACCGGGCTGGTCTAGCTGGAGACATGTCCATTTTCAGTAGATGCCTGGGGAGAAAAGCTCCAAGACATGATACAGAGTAGATACAATGTTACAAAAGATCAGTTATTACAGATAGTAAAGAACTATAGATATTACAAAAAGAAAATTATTTATTTATTTTTTTATGTGGTACAAAACAAAATATTCACAGTGATTTTGTGAGAAGGTACAATATACATATATACAAATATGTTGTATGCAGTAATAATGTTTACTGAAACAAAAGAAAGTTACAAAAGGGTGTGGGTGAGGTATAGTGAGGTATAGGGAATAGTAGAAGCTTTAGTCAGGGTTAGTACAAGAGCATAGCCAATGATTATTGAGATAAAGTTTTAGACTCTTTTTAAAAAGTGAGAGAGAAGTCAGAGATGTGATTTCAGAGGGTAGTTTATTCCAAAGTTTACCGACAGAGTTAGAAAACAAGGAGTCACCTGCTGAGTTGTTGGGTTTAGTAGTATTGATCAACAGTTTGTTTGAGGAGCATAGGTTTTTGAGATTGTTATAAGGTGTAATGAGGCTAGAGAGTATTGGGGTATTGTTAGGTTGATACAGGGTCTTGTGGGCTATTGTGAGCTGGTGAAATTGAAGGAGGTTATGAAATTCAAGCCATTTTAATTGTTTAAGATTTGAACAGTGATGGGTTATGAAAGGAGAGCCTGTAGCAAATCTAGCAATACTATTATAGGATGTTGCTAGTTTATTGAGGTTGTTTTTAGAGAGATTGGTATATACTGGGGAGGCGTAAAGCAGAGTGGATATTAGGTGGGTTCTGGCTATAGTGGTCCTAGCTCCTGGTGTAAGATAAGGTTTAATTCTGTAGAGGGATCCCAATTTTTTGTTAACTAATTTTATTGTGGTGTTTATGTGAGTATCAAAGTTTAGATTGTTGTCTATTGTTATTTCTAACAGCTTAGTGGTAGGGTCAGGAGAGATGAGAGTACCATTGTGAGAAGTGAGAGTGAAATGGAAAGGGGTGGACTTTCGGGTTGGTGTGAAGAGTAAGAGTTTAGTATTTTTGGGGTTTAGAAGGAGGCAGCGGTGTGAGAACCATTGTTCTACAGTGGTGAATGCTTTTTGCGTAAGAGTTTGGAGTTCAGTTTGAGAAGTGGCTGTGCAGATTATGGTGGAGTCATCTGCATATTGAATGCAGGTGGAGTATGGAATAGCTGTTTGCAGGTCATTAATGAAGATGGAAAATAGGAGTGGGCCTAATATGGAGCCCTGTGGTACACTGAGGGAAATAGGCAGGTGGTTAGATAGTTTGTTTTGCCAGAGTACAGTCTGCTGACGGTTTTCAAGGTAAGATGTAAACCAGTTCATAGATATGTGATCAAGAGAAAGGGACTTTAGTCTATGAAGAAGTAGTTGGTGATTAACCATGTCAAAAGCTTTGGATAGGTCTATGAAGACGGCAGATGAAAGAGAGTTTTTGTTGCGGTTGTTGTTGATACTATTAGTGAATGATAGCAGGGCAGTAGTGGTACTATGGAAATGTCTGAAGCCATGTTGACAGTTAGCAAGTAGGTTGTACTGGAGTAGGTGGTTAAGTAGTTGTTTATGGATGCATTTTTCCATAATTTTTGCAATAGGGGATAGTAAAGGTATGGGCCGAAAGTTAGAAAAGTCATTGGAGTTCCCCCCTTTATGAAGTGGGATGATATGTGACATTTTCCAGATATAAGGGACAATTCCTTCGTTTATGGATCTATTTATCAGAATGGAAATGGGATAGGCAATGGATTTAACTTCTTTTTGCAAGGATTCTGCTGGGAGTTTGTCAGTGGAGGGGGTGGTAGGTTTTAGCTTATGGAGAAGGGAGGAAATGTAGGAAGTAGACACTGGTTGTAGGTGAAATAGAGGGGGTGGATTTGTAGAGGAAGTGGGCAGGTTAGATGTATCAGGAGAGAGGTGGCTAGCTAGTGTTTGGATGGTCTCTGTGAAGAAAGAATTAAAGGCATTAGCTGTTTGTGTGGGGTTCTCTGGGTTTGAGCCTTGTGGGCTGGGTGTGATTGATTGGCCTGGGTAAAGAAGATTGTTAATACTACTCCAAAATTTTCTTGGTTCTTTGAGAGAGGTTTGTTGTAGTTGGAGATAATAATTCTTTTTGTCAAGCAGGATGGCTTTTTTTGTATTGTTTCTATGTTCTCTAAAGGTTTGGCGGTCTATCAGATTTTTTGTTGTACGCCATTTTGCCCAGGATCTATTACGAAGTAGGATTCTTTGTTTAGTATTGTTAGTAAGCCAAGGGGGCTGGTTTAGCTTTGATTCTAATAGAGCATGTTGGTGTGTGGTGGTCAAGGATAGCTAAGAATGTGGAATTAAAGTATTCCACTGCTTCATTTATAGGGAGAGTTTTTAATGGTGTCCAATTACATTGTTTCAGTTCTTTTTGGAAGAGTTCCACGTTAAATTGCTTTTTTGAGCATATTGTTCTGATAGTATTACTGAATTTTATGTTGGTTTTGTGTCTGATAATATACATGAGTGAATGGTCACTTAGGTCATCTGGAAGGGTTCCTGTTACATAGGTATGGTGAGGGGTATTAGTAAGTATCCGATCCAAGGTACTATCTTTGTTGTTGAGTTTATTGGTTCTGGTAGGGAAGTTTATAAGTTATGAAAAGCCACATAGGTTAACATGGGTGGTGGGGTTAGTATTTGTACAGGACTTCCAATCTATATTAAAGTCCCAAAGGACTATGGTTTCTTGTGGGAGGTTGATAGAAAGCCAGTTTAGGATATGTTCAAGAGAATTACTATTATTTCCTGGGGGAAGATAAGCACAGAAGATATTTATAGCTTTACAGGTGTTGACCTGGAGTTTACAGATAATAACCTTTGCAGTAGTGTCCAAAGGAATGCTAAGATTTACTGTGCTGACTTGTAGCTCTGTCTTGAAGAGGATTGCTACCCCTCCTCCCTTTTTGGAAGTACAGTCGAGTCTAATCATATTGTAACATGGTGGGGTGATTTCATTGTCTTTAATGGTTGGTTTTAGCCATGTTTCTGATAGACATAGGATGTCAAATGGGTGAGCCTGAAGGAGGGCGTGAACTTGAGCAATTTTGTTGCAGACACTGCGTATATTGAGATGTGCTATAGTGAGTGAGTTAGCAGGTTTGGTAGGTGATGGGGTCTTAGTTGTGTCTTGGTTGTTTATTGCAGTGGTAAGGGGATAGTTGGGGCCTGGGTTGGGATGAATGTCCCCATCTAATAGTGATTGGGGGAGTATTAAAGGTCTTGGCTGTTGTAGTTTACAGTAAAGGTTAGAGGCTTTTCTAGTTTTTAGGTTAGTGTACTTAATGTGCGCTAGTCTATGATATTAAGCTAGTAGGTAGCTGGGTTTGAGAATGAGGTTTAGGAAGTATTGGGAGAAAGGTAATGTAGGGGACAAGTTGTGTTTAGATGGTAGGGGAATGTTGTAGTGGATGGGGATATTCATAGGAGGTAAAGAGATATGTGGTGGCTAGAGGAGGAAGGAGAAAGGCCCAGATTAATAAATGTAATTTGTGGGGAATGATTAAGATAGACATTTTCAAGTAAAATAAGGATTATAAGCACTTAAGAGTTGCAGTGGTAGGTAGGATATTAGAGCAAGGAGAGATGAGGGATAGGTATATGTGGGTGGGTACTGATAAAAAAGGGGGTTGGGGTGTTAATGATGTGAGCTGTATGATAGGAGTAGACCTAGAGGGGTGTGTCCTATAGCCGAATAAATGTAGGAGCAGTGGGGGCGGGTGGAATTTGGGGGCAGGGTAGGGGAACGGAGTGAGCCTGAAGAGCGAAAGGAGCAGGTAGAGACAAGAGAGTAGTCTTTCAAGGAAGACAATCAGTGAAGTTAGAGGAATTCAGCAGGAAAATCTGGTAAGTCTGGTAGTTGGAGTGGGAGAGTGTGGAAGAAAGTCTAGACGCTAGTAAGAAGAGATTCAGGCTATTAGAGGTAGGGCAGGAGATTAAGGATACCTTAGGACAAGGAGAGATGGTAATGAAGTAGTAGAAAAACTGGGGACAGAGTACTAAGGTACGAATAGCAAAGGGTAAGAAGTTAGTATACAGAAGCCTAAAGAGAGCAGCCACCCAGTGGCCAGACACTTAGTTGCAAGAGATAGGTCTCCTACAGGAGTTAGCAGGCTAAGCGAGAATTGGGATGGACCAGATAGTAATATAGAAGATATAAGTTGGAAGTAGGGGTTATTTAAAGAGATAAGTGGGGGTGGGCTTGGCTGCTGGCTATCCTGACTGGGAAGTTTGACTAACCTAGCAGAAGTTACTATGTTTGTATAGTTGCATATTACTCTTAGTTGTATCCATACATACTTTCGCTGCCTTATATCAGGGAAAATGTCTCTCAGGGAGCCAGTAGCTAATTCTTTAGTTTTTGATTAATTTCTGTAGCGTCCAGCAGGGTAAATTCATATGTTTGGTGTAAGGGCAAAACAGGAACACAAGTCTGGTAATATAGGGAAAGAAAAGAAAGATAGTGAGGCAGACAGTAAATACAACTAGAAAGCAAGTAGATATAATTCTTAGATAAGGTAGCATTAGATGTTACATTAAAACAAATCCTCTGTTAGAGTAGCAAACTTCAGATATGCTCTAAATTACTCAAACACATGCAGATAACTAGGATAAATAATATGCTCTAAATTACTCAAACACATACAGATGACTATGATAAAAAGGAGTTTGAACTGCAATTAAACAAGAATCCAAATATAAAACAAACAAAAAAGGTACATAGCATATTTGAACTACTATGTCTCTAATATCTTCTAGTAGTACAGTCAGTTAGCTAGCAAAGGGGTAGCTTTGATTAAGTAATACACTAACAAACTACTGTTTTAGATACAGGACATAATGCTTTAGGGGTATATAGCCCAGGATATTATAGATAAGTACACAAGGGAAAGTTGCTAGAACTATAGAGGATTAGGCTAGGGACACTGTTAAGGTTATGCCTAATAGATTGCCTGTAGTTAGGTGTCGGCAAAGTTTTCATACATTACTTATTTGCATACATATTATTGTTGTTTTACAGATAATTCAATGTAGAAAATAGAAGGAAGCAGATGCTTAGGTGAGAGTATAAACCGGTACTGAGCATTAATTCTATTGTTTTGGTGAACTTCAGCACTTAGAGAAAGCGTGGAACTGAGTTATATTTTCAGCAGTGAAATCGGTTCTGCTGTATCTCCGTGCTCATCACAAGAGAGAAATGTGTACATGTAACAAACTTAAGGATTAAACAAGCACTTGCATAAGTTGTGTGTTATTAGGTTTGTGTTGGGAAGAGTGGAGTAAAGAAGTAAACACTGCCTTGGTAGCAGTATGACACCCTCCCTGGTGACATTCTCCTTGTCACCTCCTAATGTTCTTTTTTTCAAACATCTTTATTAAATTTACACATATGACAAAGGAAATCTTGCTGGGAGCAGCTGACAGACAGTTGTGTGGGAGCCAAAAAGACTATCGAAAAAGAAGTTAAAAATCAGTGCAGTGTGATTATGTCATAAGCAGCTGAAATGCCGAAAGCATGCTTTGCTATTAAATATAATGAGATGGATTCATAAAGGTTACCAGAGAATGTACACTTAGTACAACCTTTCTGAGTGAATAGGCAGCACAAGCATTGTGAGTGATGTAAGTGGATTTTTAAAGTTATTGGTCTGGATCCATAAAGGTTCGTAGTGTCATGGGTTTGTCAAACGTGACCTACTGATCTTCAATATACATATCAAGATTTTATTTGAAGGTAATTAATGACTTTCACTGATTATAAAGGGTAGCTTATTCTATAAACATTTCAAAGTTTCTGTAAACATAGAAAACATTGTGTACTGTGTCTATCATTTCTTTCTTTCTTTTATTGAAATTAATTCTTAGTACTAGGAACCCCAGTCTGGTGTTAGCTTCCCTACCAAAGGGTGTGATTCTGGCATATACTTTCAAACAGCAACAGATCAAACAATGCCTTATAGACAAGGCAGAGGTAGCTTATAAGAAACAAAATACAATTATAGTTTCAAGTCCTTCTGTACCACTTTGCCCATGTATGTTAACCTTAACACTAACCTGCTTCTAAACTCACCCATACACATTACCTTACCTTATGCCAGAGCATATCTAAACAATCCTACCTTGGTTTGTGATTTATTGATCTTTACCATTAATAGGAAGTGTGACTGCAAGCGATAGTAAGTGGAAGCTACATCGTGCGCAACATAAAGGAATTACAGCTTTTGTCTGGTTTGCAGAACTTGAATGGTCAGAACAACTTTACTGTACTTACTTTAGTATTTACTTATATATTGCTTGTGAGATTTTGTCATAGAAGTTGATTTAAGTTCTCTTTGAATTCTGTAGTTACTGATTTTGATTATTCTTTTCTTTTTGTTTGTGTCTTTCGGCTTTTTCCCGGTTAGGGTCGCCACAGCGGAACTCCGGTCTGCTAATGACTGATAGTTGATTTTTACGTGCCGAGTTACCAGCCCCGATGCACAACCTTCAACGAAGGTACGCCCATTCACGCATATCTCCACGCAGAAGATGCTCTAGCTGAGAATCGAACCGGACAGCGTCTTACTGTGAGGTGACAACGCTACCGCAGCACCACCATGGCGGGTATTTTATTTGTTTGAAGCTGAATATGGATTCCTTAAATGAGTATGTAATTAATGATTTGCTAATGCACAAGTATCTTGTACAGTGTAATAAATGCTATGCATATTTAAAGGTAACAGCTGATAACATCTGTGTTCCTCGTGTCAAAAGTTGCATGATTTGCTTACTATTGTTAGAAGTAAATCTAGACTTACTGATGATGATTGTACTTGTGCAATTGGCATGGCTTACAGAACTGTTGTTACATATATTAATGACTGGAGTGGAGAGATAAATAATGTTAGGCAAAGAACAAATAGAGCACATTTAGGAAATGATGTATCTATTGTCTGTAAAGATCATTCAACCCCTATGAAACAAGATGATGCCCTGACAACTTTGGAATTCAGGATGCAAGTATTCAGCAATCTGATGATTGTTTAGAAGGAAACTAAAAAAGAAGGAAAGACAGGAAGACGTTCACAACAAATAAGGAAGAAAAAGAAACTGATTAATGTCTGTAAAGTAAAGAGATTACATGCTAAAAATGTCACGGCTTTGTTATGTAACACACGTTACAGGGAATGATAATATTTTTTCTATCAGAAAACCTTCGGTCTACAGAAAAAGGCATAATTTTTCCAAAAGAGAAGGTAGAGGTCTAAAATCAAACTGAGAAATAAAGTATGGGAAAACTGGCGCGCAACAAAATCCCCTCAAGATCAACTTTCATTTCGCCAACTCAGAAATGATGCCAAAAAATCCATTCTGGTAGACAAAAAAACCTACTATCTCAACCTTCAACAAAAACACCAAAATACTCCACAATAATTCTGGGCCAGCCTAAATCGACTACTACACCCAGGACAATCTACCACACCAGTTCCCTCTAACTCCAGTCAAAAATCACCTGAGGACATTGCCAATACCTTTAATAATTGTTTTACCGAAACTATTCAGACCCTAGCTAATCAATTCACTCCCACTAGACCCTTCCCTTCCTCAATCACAGACACCTCAAATCCTTTCTTTCACTTTTAACCTGTCTCTACCACTTTTATCCAATCACTGCTCAAAAAATTAAAACCTACCACCCTTTCTGCAGACCTTCTCCCTGCAGAGTATCTTCAAAAATCTGCGGACGTTGTAGCATATCCCATCTCGATACTGATCAACAGGACCTTGTCAAAATGCTCCTTCCCAACCATATGGAAAATAGCTCATGTTATTCCTCTCCACAAAGGGGGTAGCTCAACTGAATTATCCAACTATAGGCCCATAGCCATTCTCTCATCTCTAGCCAAAATAATGGAGATATGTATACATAAGCAACTCATTCACTATCTCACTATGAATAATCTACCGGCCAATTCTCAGCATGGTTTCAGGCCATATCATAGTACCACAACCGCCCTCCTTTCCTTTCCCAATGCTATAAATCTAAACCGAAATGATAATTTGTGCTCCTCAGCCCTCTTTCTTGACCTGACAAAGTTCTTCAATATGGTCAACCATCAATTACTCATCCACTCTCTAAAGGGCATCCCCTGGACAAACAAACTATTCAATGGTTTACATCCTATCTGAATGGAAGAAAACAAGCAGTTCTTTGGCAGAACAAACTGTCTGCACTGCTCCCTCTCACCCTTGGAGTCCCTCCGGGCTACATTTTAGGTCCCCTGCTTTATTCTATCTTCATTAATAACCTTCACACAGCCATCCCAGAAGCCACCTGCATCCAATATGTACATGACTCTACTCTTATCTGTACAGCCTCCTCCCCATCAGACCTGCAAAACCTTACCCAGAGTACATTTAATACTATTGAAACCTGGTTAGCTAATAAATGCTTGATCCCAAACCCTAACAAAACTAAACTTCTACTCTTCACCCCTACCAGTCGATCCACTCCACTTTCTATCTCCATATCATCCAATAATGGGACCTCTATTTTCCCAGAGACCCCAGCACTAAGCTCTTAGGTGTTATAGTTGACAATAATCTCAAATTTGACTTGCATGTAAACAAAACCATTAAAACTGTTAACCAAAAGCTTGGCTCACTATACAGAAATAAACCTTTTCTAACCCCATTATCCCATACCACTATAGCCCACTCTCACCTACGTTCTAGCCTGCTATATGCTTCTCCCATACTCTCTAACTTGAACAAGACTGAAATCAATAAACTCATCCGCAGCTATAACCATGTAGCCAGATTTGCTATACACCTGGACAATACTCCTGCTCTTAGAAACATCACACAACCCTACTGTAACCCGAGGCCATTATGCTCATCTAACACATTATACAACCCTACTGTAATCTGAGGCCATTACACCCATCTAACACATTATACAACCCTACTGTAACCTGAGGCCATTACGCTCATCTAACACATTATACAACCCTACTGTAACCCAAGGCTATTACACTCATCTAACACATTATATAACCCTAGTGTAACCCGAGGCCATTACACTCATCTAACACATTATACACCCTACTGTAACCTGAGGCCATTACACCCATCTAACACATTATGCACCCTACTGTAACCTGAGGCCATTACACCCATCTAACACATTATACAACCCTGCTGTAACCCGAGGCCATTACACCCGTCTAACACATTATACAACCCTGGTGTAACCCGAGGTCATTACACCCATCTAACACATTATACAACCCTGGTGTAACCCGAAGCCATTACGCTCATCTAACACATTATACAACCCTACTGTAACCCGAGGCCATTACACTCGTCTAACACATTATACAACCCTACTGTAACCCGAGCCCATTACGCTCATCTAACACATTATACAACCCTACTGTAACCCGAAGCCATTACACCCATCTAACACATTATACAACCCTGCTATAACCCGAGGCCATTACACCCTTCTAACACATTATACAATCCTACTGTAACCCGAGGCCATTACACTCGTCTAACACATTATACAACCCTACTGTAACCCGAGGCCATTACACCCATCTAACATATTATACAACCCTACTGTAACCCGAGGCCATTACGCTCATCTAACACATTATACAACCCTGCTATAACCCGAGGCCATTACACCCTTCTAACACATTATACAATCCTACTGTAACCCGAGGCCATTATGCTCATCTAACACATTATACAACCCTACTGTAACCCGAGGCCATTACACCCATCTAACACATTATACAACCCTACTGTAACCCGAGGCCATTACGCTCATCTAACACATTATACAACCCTACTGTAACCCGAGGCCATTACACCCATCTAACATATTATACAACCCTACTGTAACCCGAGGCCATTACGCTCATCTAACACATTATACAACCCTGCTATAACCCGAGGCCATTACACCCTTCTAACACATTATACAATCCTACTGTAACCCGAGGCCATTACGCTCATCTAACACATTATGCAACCCTACTGTAACCCGAGGCCATTACACCCATCTAACACATTATACAACCCTACTGTAACCCGAGGCCATTACGCTCATCTAACACATTATACAACCCTTACTGTAACCCGAGGCCATTACACCCGTCTAGCACATTATGCGACCCTACTGTAACCCGAGGCCGTTACGCTCATCTAAGACATTATACAACCCTACTGTAACCCGAGGCCATTACACCCATCTAACACATTATACACCCTACTGTAACCAGAGCCCATTACACCCATCTAACACATTATACAACCCTACTGTAACCCGAGGCCATTACACTCATCTAACAAATTATACACCCTACTGTAACCCGAGCCCATTACACTCATCTAACACATTATACAACCTACTGTAACCCAAGCCCATTACACTCATCTAACACATTATGCAACCCTACTGTAACCTGAGGCCATTACACTCATCTAACAAATTATACAACCTACTGTAACCCGAGCCCATTACACTCATCTAACACATTATACAACCCTACTGTAACCCGAGCCCATTACACTCATCTAACATATTATACAACCCTACTGTAACCCGAGCCCATTACACTCATCTAACACATTATACAACCCTACTGTAACCTGAGGCCATTACACTCATCTAACAAACTAATAGTTCAAACACTAAGAGCGAGACATTGGGCTGGAGACTCACTATTTACCATCTTTGTTGGCAAAGCCTGGAACCTACTCACAGCCATTCTTACACTTGAACCCTCTCTCAATGCCAACCTTACACTTGAACCCTCTCTCAATCTCTTTAAAAAAGGCCTTAAACAATACTTTAAAAGTCACTGGTTCTGCCCCTGCACCAATCCAGATTAATCTATATAGAAACCCAGCCTGTTTTCACTTAACCAATGCCTATTTATGCCAATACCTGTAGGATGCTACTTAATTTTAACTTTGAAGAAAACTGCAATAATGCATGCTGGATACACTGTAGTGCTGTTTAAGTATGTATTGTCTTCTTTGGTGCTGTAATGCATGAAAAACTGTTAATCTCTTAGGATTTACCTGATGTGAAGAAAACGTCTACCCTGTCTTAGTCAACAGACTGGAATAATTTATCCCCTCTGTAGTTTCTATGCTTCTTCTTTTCTGCTATGCTTATGTCTATTATGCTTGTATCTGTGGAGCTTTTCTCCCTGGGCTTCCACTGAAAATGGACATGTATCCAGTTGGATTATTCCGGTAAACAAATGTAAAATAAATAAATAAATAGAAAAGTGAGGCAAGGGGCAGATGAAAAGGAAGAAATCAAAATTGAATGTGGAAGGAATGAAGAACATTACTGTAAGAAAAAAGATGGATGTTGACTACATGGCTCAAGCTGTGGATTTACAATGTCAAATGGATGAGAATTTAATACACAACGAAAACAGTAGGATTAATACCACTAATGATGATGAAGATCTATCCTTTGTAACAATTGATAGAGCAGATATTATTGTATTAAAAGGTGAAGATTCTTCAGAGTTGGTCAACAAAGATATTCTTGTAATTGGAGATTCAATTATTAGAAGAACTGATACTTATATTTGCAGAGAAGATAATGAACATTGAGTAGTGCTATGCTTGCCAGGAGCAAAAACAGAAGATGTGAGACAAGCCCTGGAATGCCTTCATGTAAGAAATTATTTTATTCATGTTAGTACAAATGATCTCATCACAGGGATTCTCTGACAGTTAGCAGGGAACTGACATCCCTCTTAGATAGTATAACTTGGGGTCTATATCAGCTTATTGAAAGCTGATAACATCAAACGCTAGCTGATCGACCACTAAAGGTTGAACAACCAAAACAGCGAAAACAGGGAACAGAGTTTTTTTCCCAAGGAAAAAGAATTGCTGTTCCACAAAAATAAATAAATAAAACACAACATAAAGTGGGGGGCTTCGCCACCCACACCCCCCAATGTGGTTGGCTGTGCCCCCACACCCCCCTACTTAAATATACCAACTCCAAGATCACACCACAGTGGAGGAAATGGCAAACTCCTGACAATGGCCCAGAGATTTTTTTCCCCTGGGAAAAAAAATCGCTGCTCCGTGTCTTCAATAATTTTGATTGTTTGACCTTTAGAGGTTGATCAACTAGCATCTGAAGTTATCAGCTTTTGATAAGCTGATATAGACCCTATAGCTTGTACTAGTGTTAGCACATATTTTTCACAGGTCACCTATAGAAAGGATAGTCAGGTCACTGTGAATGAAAATATTTTTTGGGTAAATACCTACATGGAAAAAATGTCCTGTTTTAAAAAATGGAAATGTGTAGAGCATCCAAGCCTAGTTTTGGGCACACGTGTTCAAACAGGATGGCGTGCATTTGTCAAGATCAGGGAAGATAATTTTTGCAGCAGATATTTTGCAGTATTTGGCAAACACTAAGCAGGATTTTTGCCAGGTTGAAAATTTAACATTTCACAGAAAGCGACATTTGATGGATCTCTGATGGTCATTAATACTAGGAGCATTAATAATTAAGCAATAGCCCATGTTTAGGTGTGGGTAAATCCAGCACTGCCCACACCCAAACATGGGTTATTACTATTATACAATGACATTATTTAAGAATAAGAATACTTACTTTTCTTAAATAATGCCTTTATATAATGCCTCCATGCTGCCCTTCTGTATTTTTCTGGTATTTTGAGGCTTTTTCTGATATACTGCACATGTGTATGGGACTTGCGTTCTGATGCTTGCCTAGTGCATCAGTGCTTTGGAAAGGAAGCAATAGAGAAAAGAAGGTCTCCGTTGCTCCTTTTTTCTGTTTTTTTTTTCTTTTTTTTTTTAAATTAAAATGGTTTCCAACAGTTTAGCGGTAGGAGAAAGGCAGAATGGAAGAAATACAAAGAAAATCAGGTACATGTCTTTAGTTTTATATAATGTACCTGATTTTCACAGTATTTCCTCCATCCTGTCTTTCTCGTATGTCCGGACTCTGGATTACAGATTTTTTAATTTTTTAATTTTTGTTAAAAAAAAATAAAACTTACAAAATATAACAATGAAAAAAAAGTCTGGCGACTAGACCTTTTCCTTTTGGTATATTCTCGGATTTACAATGGGCACTCTGGTTGGGCTGGCCAATTAGTGTGCTCATTTTAGAATATTAATGGGCAGTCATTGCAGAAATAAATTTTTTTATTGGAAAATTTGCTACAACAGGTACAAATATGACTCTGTCATGTGTGAATGACCTGAGACGTACCTCCCTGGACTACATGAAAAGAGACATGGAGGAGCTCTCGGATTATGTAGCCCAGGCGGGTATGACCCTAGCCCTGAGCAGCATCCTACCATCACCCAGAATTATACCACATTACAAGCAGAAAATTATTGATTTCAACAATTGGCTAAGTTTCTGGTGTCATTCTAAGGGGATCCAGTATCTGTCTGCCTGGGATGACATGATTGACAGACATCGATGCTTTGCCAGAGATGGCCTGCATCTGTCACCTCTGGGCTTCTGGATACTGGCCAAGGCTCTTGCCACCATATAGTGCCTTTTTTAGGTGGTGTTCCAAAGACCAAATTACCACCGTCTTCTTCTTCTTCTTTTGGCTGCTCCCATTAGGGGTTGCCACAGCGGATCATCTGTTTCCATTTCTTCCTGTCCTCTGCATCTTGCTCTCTCACACCACCCACCTGCATGTCCTCTCTCACCACATCCATAAACCTTATCTTAGGCCTTCCTGTTTTCCTGTTACCTGGCAGCTTCATCCTTAGCATCTTTTTCCCAATATACTCTGCATCCCTCCTCAGCACATGTCCAAACCAACGTAATCTTCCCTCTCTGGCTTTGTCTCCAAACCTTCCAACCTGGGCTGACCCTCTAATATACTTATTCCTAATCCTGTCCACCCTCTTCACACCCAGTGCAAATCTTAAGATCTTTAACTCTGACACGTCCAGCTCTGACTCTTGCCTTTTTGTCAGTGCCTCTGTCTCCAACCCATATAACATAGCTGGTCTCACTACTCTCTTGTAGATCTTCCCTTTCACTCTTACTGGTACTCGTCTGTCACAAATCACTCCTGACACTCTTCTCCACCCACTCCATCCTGTCTGTACTCTCTTCTTCACCTCTCTTCCACACTCACTATTATTCTGAACTGCTGATCCCAAGTATTTAAACTCATCCACCTTTGCTACCTCTACTCCCTGCATCCTCACCATTTCTCTATCCTCCCTATCATTCGCACACATATATTCAGTCTTAGTCCTGCTGACTTTCATTCCTCTTCTCTCTAGAGCATATCTCCACCTCTCCAGGGTCTCCTCCACCTATTCCTTACCCTCACTACAGATCACAATGCCATCTGCAAACATCATAGTCCACAGGGACTCCTGTCTGATCTCGTCTATCAACCTGTCCATCACCATTGCAAATAAGAAAGGGCTCAGAGCTGATCCTTGATGTAATCCTCCCTCCACCTTAAATGCATCTGTCACTTCCACAATAGACCTCACCGCTATCACACTACCCTCATACATATCCTGTACCACTCTTACATACTTCTCTGACACTCCCGAATTCCTCATACAATACCACAACTCCTGTCTAGGAACCCTGTCATATGCTTTCTCTAAGTCCACAAAGACACAATGCAACTCCTTATGACCTTCTCTGTACTTCTCCGTCAATACTCCCAGAGCAAATATTCCATCTGTAGTGCTCTTTCTTGGCATGAAAGCATACTGCTGATCACTAATCATCACCTCCCTTCTTAACCTAGCTTCCACTACTCTTTCCCATAACTTCATGCTGTGACTGATCAGTTTAATCCCTCCGTAGTTACTACAGCTCTGCACATCACCCTTATTCTTAAAAATCTGTACCAAAACACTTTTTCTCCATTCCTCAGGCATCCTCTCACTTTCCAAGATTTCATTAAACAATCCAGTAAAAACTCTACTGCCATTTCACCTAAACACCTCCATGCTTCCACAGGTATGTCATCTGGACCAACAGCATTTCCATTCTTCATCCTCTTCATAGCTATCCTTACTTCCTCCTTGCTAATCCACCGCACTTCATGATTCACTATCCGCACATCATCCAACCTTCTCTCCCTCTCATTCTCTTCATTCATCAGCCCCTCAAAGTACTCTTTCCATCTGCTCAACACACTCTCCTCGCTTGTGAGTATGTTTCCCTCATTATCCTTTATCACCCTTACCTGCTGCACATCTTTACTAGCTCTGTCCCTCAGTCTAGCCAATCGGTACAGATCCTTTTCTCCCTCCTTAGTGTCCAACCTTTCATACAACTCTTCATATGCCTTATCCTTAGCCTTCACCACCTCTCTCTTTGCTATGCACCTCATCTCCTTATACTCCTGTCTACTTTCTTCATCTCTCTGATAATTCCACTTTTTCTTCACCAAACTCTTTCTCTGTATACTCTCCTGTACTTCCTCATTTCACCACCAGGTCTCCTTGTCCTCCTTCCTCTTTCCAGATGTCACAGCAAGTACTTTTCTAGCCATCTCCCTTACTAGCTCTGCTGTAGTTATTCAGCTATTCTGTAACTCTTCACTGCCACCCAGTGCCTGTCTTAACTCTTCCCTGAACTCCACCTCACAATTACCCTTTTTCAATTTCCACCATTTGATCCTTGGTGCTGCCCTCACACTCCTCCTCCTCTTCTTGATCACCAACATCATCCTACAAACCACCATCCTATGCTGCCTAACTACACTTTCCCCTGCCACCACTTTACAGTCTCCAATCTCCTTCAGACTGGTCCTTCTACATAAGATATAATCCACCTGTGTGCATCTCCCTACACTCTTGTATGTCACCCTATGCTCCTCCCTCTTGTTAAAATACGTATTCACCACAGCCATGTCCATCCTTTTTGCAAAATCCACTACCATCTGACCTTCTGCATTCCTTTGCTTAGCACCATACCTACCCATCACTTCCTCATCCCCTCTATTCCCTTCACCAAAATGCCCATTGAAATCTGCTCCAATCACCACTCTCTCACCCTTGGGTACAGTCATAACCACTTCATCCAACTCACTCCAAAAGTTTTCTTTCTCATCCATCGCACACCCAACTTGTGGAGCATATGCACTAACAACATTCACCGTTACAGTATCAGTTTCCAGCTTCATAAACATCACTCTATCCAACACTCTTTTCACCTCTAAAACACTCTTAGCATGCTAATCCTTCAGGATAACCCCTATGCCATTTCTCATCCCATCCACACCATGATAAAACAATTTGAACCTGCCTCTGACACACCTAGCCTTGCTCCTCTTCCATCTGGTCTCTTGCACACAATATACTAACCTTCCTTCTGTCCATCATATCAGCTAGCTCTCTCCCTATACCAGTCATACTGCCAACATTCAAAGTTATGAACCTCACTACCACAGTCCTAGCCTTTACCTGCCTTCAGGCATGCCTTCCCCCTCTTGTCCTCCTGCGACCAACAGTAGCCCAATTTCCATTAGCACCCTGTTGGCCAACAGTACTGGTGGTGGTCGGTGTTAACCCGGGCCTCGACCGATCCGGTATGTATATCTGTACTGTTGTCCGCATGTATGATTTGGCAAAATTTTACGCCGGATGCCTTTCCTGACGCGACCCTCCTCATTTATCTGGGCTTGGAACCAGTAGGAAGAAATGCACTGGCTTGTGCTTCCCTAGTGGCTGGGTTACCAAATTAACACCGTAACAGCTACAAACAAATGTGATCTGATGGTCATGCTGCTCAGTGCTAGAAGTCTAAATCTCAAAATGCACTCACTCGAAGTACTCCTTAAAATGGAGAACATTGACATTTTTGGTTAAAAAAAATTAAAATGACAGAATATAACAATGGAAAACAGTCTGGGTGACTAGACCTTTTCCTGTTGGTATATTCTCGGATTTACAATGGGCACGCTTTTTGGGATGGCCAATTAGCATGATCATTTTAGAATATTAATGGCCGGTCATTGTAGAAATAAAGTTTTTATTGGAAAATTTGCTACAACAGGTACAAATATGACTCTGTCATGTGTGAATGACCTGAGACGTACCTCCCTGGACTACATGAAAAGAGACATGGAGGAACTCTTGGATTATGTAGCCCAGGCGGGTATGACCCTAGCCCTGAGCAGCATCCTACCATCACCCAGAATGATATCACAGTACAAGCAGAAAATTATTGATTTCAACAATTGGCTAAGTTTCTGATGTCATTCTAAGGGGATCCAGTATCTGTCTGCCTGGGATGACATGATTGCCAGACCTCAATGCTTTTCCAGAGATGGCCTGCATCTGTCACCTCTGGGCTTCTGGATACTGGCCAAGGCTCTTGCCACCCTATAGTGCCTTTTTTAGGTGTTGCTCCAAAGACCAAATTACCACCGTCTTCTTCTTCTTCTTTTGGCTGCTCTCATTAGGGGTCGCCACAGCGGATCATCTGTTTCCATTTCATACTGTCCTCTGCATCTTGCTCTCTCACACCAACCACCTGCATGTCCTCTCTCGCCACATCCATAAACTTTATCTTAGGCCTTCCTCTTTTCCTGTTACCTGGCAGCTTTATCCTTAGCATCTTTTTCCCAATATACTCTGTATCCCTCCTCAGCACATGTCCAAAACAACATAATCTTCCCTCTCTGGCTTTGTCTCCAAACCTTCCAACCTGGGATGACCCTCTAATATACTTATTCCTAATCCTGTCCACCCTCATCGCACCCAATGCAAATCTTAAGATCTTTAACTCTGCCACGTCCAGCTCTTTTACTCTTGCCTTTTTGTCAATTCCACTGTCTCCAACCCATATAACATAGCTGGCCTCACTATCCTCTTGTAGACATTCCCTTTCACTCTTACTGGTACTCGTCTGTCACAAATCACTCCTGACACTTTTCTCCACCCACTCCATCCTGTCTGTACTCTCTTCTTCACCTATCTTCCACACTCACCATTACTCTGAACTGTTGATCCCAAGTATTTAAACTCATCCACCTTTGCCACCTCTACTCCCTGCATCCTCAGCATTCCTCTATCCTCCCTATCATTCACGCACACATATATTCTGTCTTAGTCCTGCTGACTTTTATTCCTCTTTTCTCTAGACCATATCTCCACCTCTCTAGGGTCTCCTCCACCTGTTCCCTACTCTCACTACAGATCACAATGTCATCTACAAACATCATAGTCCACAGGGACTCCTATCTGATCTTGTCTGTCAACCTGTCCATCACCATTGCAAATAAGAAAGGGCTCAGAGCTGATCCTTGATGTAATCCCCCCTCCACCTTAAATGCATCCGTCACTCCCACAGCAGACCTCATCGCTATCACACTACCCTTGTACATATTGTGTACCACTCTTATATACTTCTCTGACACTCCCAAATTTCATACAATGCCACAACTCCTGTCTAGGAACCCTGTCATATGCTTTCTCTAAGTCCACAAAGACACAATGCAACTCCTTATGACCTTCTCTGTACTTCTCCATCAACACTCTCAGAGCAAACATTGCATCTGTAGTGCTCTTTCTTAGCACAAAACCATACTGCTGATCACTAATCATCACCTCATTTCTTAACTTAGCTTCCACTACTCTTTCCCATAACTTCATGCTGTAACTGATCAAGTTTAATCCCTCTGTAGTTACTACAGCTCTGCACATCACCCTTATTCTTAAAAATCGGTATCAAAACA
Organism: Protopterus annectens; assembly: GCF_019279795.1. Classification (NCBI taxonomy): domain Eukaryota; kingdom Metazoa; phylum Chordata; order Ceratodontiformes; family Protopteridae; genus Protopterus; species Protopterus annectens. The sequence goes on from NC_056725.1 coordinate 1,480,070,137, forward strand.
CTTTTTCTCCATTCCTCAGGGATCCTCTCACTTTCCAAGATTTCATTAAACAATCTAGTAAAAACTCTACTGCCATTTCACCTAAACACCTCCATGCTTCCACATGTATGTCATCTGGACCAGCAGCATTTCCATTCTTCATCCTCTTCATAGCTATCCTTACTTCCTCCTTGCTAATCCACTGCACTTCATGATTCACTATCCGCACATCATCCAACCTTCTCTCCCTCTCATTCTCTTCATTCATCAGCCCATCAAAGTACTCTTATCATCTGCTCAATACACTTTCCTCGCTTGTGAGTACATTTCCCTCATTATCCTTTATCACCCTTACCTGCTGCACATCTTTACTAGCTTGGTCCCTCAGTCTAGCCAATCGGTACAGATCCTTTTCTCCCTCCTTAGTGTCCAACCTTTCATACAACTCTTCATATGCCTTATCCTTAGCCTTCGCCACCTCTCTCTTTGCCATGCACCTCATCTCCTTATACTCCTGTCTACTTTCTTCATCTCTCTGACAATCCCACTTTTTCTTCGCCAACATCTTTCTATGTATACTCTCCTGTACTTCCTCATTCCACCACCAGGTCTCCTTGTCCTCCTTCCTCTTTCCAGATGTCACACCAAGTACTTTTCTAGCCATCTCCCTTACTAGCTCTGCTGTAGTTACCCAGCTATTCAGTAACTCTTCACTGCCACCTAGTGCCTGTCTTAACTCTTCCCTGAACTCCACCTCACAATTACCCTTTTTCAATTTCCACCATTTGATCCTTGGTGCTGCCCTCACACTTCTCCTCCTCTTCTTGATCACCAATGTCATCCTATAAACCACCATCCTATGCTGCCTAACTACACTTTCCCCTGCCACCACTTTACAGTCTCTAATCTCCTTCAGACTGTCCCTTCTACATAAGATATAATCCACCTGTGTGCATCTCCCTACACTCTTGTATGTCACCCTATGCTCCTCCCTCTTTTTAAAATATGTATCCACCACAGCCATATCCATCCTTTTCGCAAAATCCACTACCATCTGACCTTCTGCATTCCTTTGCTTAGCACCATACCTACCCATCACTTCCTCACCCCTCTGTTCCCTTCACCGAAATGCCCATTGAAATCTGCTCCAATCCCCACTCTCTCACCCTTGGGTACAGTCATCACCACTTCATCCATCTCACTCCAAAATTTTTCTTTTTCATCCATCGCACACCCAACTTGTGGAGCATATACACTAACAACATTCATCATTACACCATCAATTTCCAGCTTCATAAACATCAATCTATCCGTCACTCTTTCCACCTCCAAGACACTCTTAGCATACTGTTCCTTCAGGATAACCCCTACGCCATTTCTCCTCCCATCCACACCATGATAAAACAATTTGAACCTGCCTCCGATACACCTAGCCTTGCTCCCCTCCCATCTGGTCTCTTGCACACAATATACCAACCTTTCTTCTGTACATCATATCAGCTAGCTCTCTCCCTATAACAGTCATACTGCCAACATTCAAAGTTCCGAACCTCACTACCACAGTCCTAGCCTTTACCTGCCTTCAGGCATGCCTTACCCCTCTTCTCCTTCTTCGGCCAACAGTAGCCCAATTTCCACCAGCACCTTGTTAGCCAGCAGTACTGGTTGCAGTCGTTGTTAATCCGGGCCTCAACCGATCCAGTATGTATATCTGTACTGTTGTCCGCATGTATGATTTGGCCGGATGCCTTTCCTGATGCAACCCTCCCTGTTTATCTGGGTTTGGGACCAGCACAAAGAAATGCACTGGCTTGTGCTTCCCTAGTGGCTGGGTTACCAAATTACCACCATAACAGCTACAAACAAATGCAATCTGATGGTCATGCTGCTCAATGCTAGAAGTCTAAATCTCAAAATGCACTCGCTCGAAGCACTCCTTAAAATGGAGAACATTGACATTTTTGGTTAAAAAAAATAAAAAAATACAGAATATAACAATGGAAAAAAGTCTGGGTGACTAGACCTTTTCCTGTTGGTATATTCTCAGATTTACAATGGGCACACTCGTTGGGCTGGCCAATTAGCGTGCTCATTTTAGAATATTAATGGCCAGTCATTGTAGAAATAAACTTTTTATTGGAAAATTTGCTACAGCAGGTACAAATATGACTCTGTCATGTGTGAATGACCTGAGACATACCTCCCTGGACTATATGAAAAGGGACATGGAGGAGCTCTCGGATTATGTAGCCCAGGCGGGTATGACCCTAGCCCTGAGCAGCATTCTACCATCACCCAGAGTGATACCACAGTGCAAGCAGAAAATGATTGATTTCAACAACTGGTTAAGTTTCTGATGTCATTCTAAGGGGATCAAGTATCTGTCTGCCTGGGATAACATGACTGACAGACCTCGATGCTTTGCCAGAGATGGCCTACATCTGTCACCTCTGGGCTTTTGGATACTGGCCAAGGCTCTTGCCACCCTATAGTGCCTTTTTAGGCGGTGTTCCAAAGACCAAATTATCACTGTAACAGCTACAAGCAAATGCAATTTGAGGGTCATACTGCTCAACGCTAGAAGTCTAAATCCCAAAATGCACTCGCTCGAAGCACTCCTTAAAATGGAGAACATCGACATTTGTGCTGTAACAGTGACCTGGTTCAAGGCAGCAGAAAGCACCCCTGCACTACCAGGCTATAAATCATTCCACACCTTTTGGCCCCAGAATGTGGACCGAAGCTTCAAAGGTGGTGGTGTTTCCATATTCATAAAGGATGTGCACACCTCCAGACTTTTAGCCCAACATAATGCATCAGAGATACTTCAGGTGCAGCTAACATTGGGTAAGACAAAGATTCAGGTTGTAGCCTGTTATAGGTTCCCAACCATGTCCCAAGACACTCTCCTAAGCACCTTGGAGAATATTAGGGTCCAACCTAACACACTTATAATGGGTGACTTTAACTACACCTCTATTAACTGGGAAAACTACTCATGTACCAATACACTTGCCCAACGTTTCCTGGAATTCATTAACTCCAATGCCCTGGAACAGTGTGTTCTTGCCCCCACTAGAGGTAGCAACATCCTTGAGCTGGTCATTACTAACATGGGCGACCGTTGCTCTACAGCAATAGTCAACTCCTCCCTGGTTAGATCCGACCACAAACTAATCACCTTGGAAATCCACATCCCCCCTTGCAAAAGTAACCACCATGAAAAACTTCTCCAAAGCTAACTTTGGGCTTCTAATAACAGAGGTGGCTAACTTCATGGCATCCATGCAAATGGAGTATAGTTGCATGACCACCAAATCATACACCAATGCACTGTACAAACAAGTACACAAATGCATGGATCTCACCATGCACAATAGAATCAAGACGCTCTCCTCCAAAAAGAAGGAAGCCAATCTGGTGGTCCCCTGCCATAAACAAACTCTACAACAGAAGGAGGAAACTGATGCAGAATAAGGTGAAGTCCCAAGACTGGAAAAACTCCCTTATCAGCCTCAACAAAAAGTTGAGATCCCTCATCAAATCCTCTAAAGCTAGCTATGAAAACAGAATTGTAGCAGATAGTAAAAACAACCAGAAGGCCTTCTGTAGTTATGTAAAGAACCTCCACGGCAATACCCAGATTTGCTCTGAGCTACTGCAGAATAGTATCTCCTATACCAAGTCAACAGAGATTGCCAATATACTGGCCAACAGATTCACTGCCAACACCCCCCCCCCCAAATGACCCAATCACAATACCAGGAGATTGCCAGGGACCCAGTATTACTGCTGCACAGGTTAAAACTGCACTGTCCAAGGCCAAGAATACAACCTCTATGGGACCTGACAATATCCCTGGCTGTGTTCTACATGAACTACAGAGTGAACTGGCACCTCATCTGTGTGCCCTGTTCAATCACAGCCTTACCTCAGGCTTTGTCCCTACTGAATTGCGCACTGGTATAGTCATCTCTCTCCACAAAGGATGAGCAACTAGAGACCCTGGGAACTATCGCCCCATTAGCCTGTCAAGTCTGATATGCAAAGCTTTGGAATGCATCATCATGGACCTAATAAACAAGGTTATAGGGAATCTGCAAACTCTAGTTCTCACACATTTTGGTTTTGTGAAGGGCAGATCATGCCTGCTTAACTTGGTCGAAATCTTTGAGTCAGTCACCAGAGCTGTGGATGAAGGCAAGGTGGATCATACAGCCTACCTTGATCTGGCCAAGGCCTTTGATACCATTCCCCATTCAGGAATCATAGAAAAACTCACTAAGCTAGGCATCAACCCCTATATCACTAGGTAGGTTGCAAAATAGCTCACAGATAGAACTCACAGTGTGAAAGTAGCTGACTCCAAGTCAGACTGCCAATCAGTCATGAGTGGAGTCCCACAGGGATTGGTCCTGGGTCCTCTCCTGTTTGGTATCTACTTCTCAGAAGTCCAGTCCAACACGAAGAGACTCTGGCTGACAAAGTTCACAGACAATTGCAAGTTGGGAGCCATTATTAACTCCCCAAGTGATGTTGACATCCAACCGAAAGGCCTCACTGAGACCAACAACTGGTGTCAGAACCATGGCCTTAAGCTCAATACCAAAAAATGTGTCATCATCCCCTTTGGGAAAAATCCAGTTACCATGAACTACCACATCAATGGTAGTCCACTGAACACAGAAGGCGTTATAAGAGATCTGGGAACACAGGTTGACAGCAACCTCTCTTTTGACCACCACACTACCATTGTGGTCAGAAAGTCCTTCTATGTGGCACATCTCATTACTAAGGGTTTTGCATCCAGGAAGAAAGAGGCCATTGTCTCCCTCTACTCTTTCCTCATCAGGCCAATCATAGATTACAATGCTCCATTTGGCATGTACCTCACTAGACACCTGCAACAACTGGAGAGGCCACAAAAGTACCTCACAAAGAGGATCCTAGGCCTTAAACACTTGTCTTATATGGACAGACTCAGAACACTCTAACTATTCTCTGTCTCATATCGCCTACTTAGAGGTGATCTCTGCTTGACTTATAAAGCCATGTCTGACCCAGCTGTGTTAGAAATGCTATATCTAAAGAAATCTCAATCCCTTCACACCACACCCTCCAGAGACCTCAACCTCATTACCACAATCAACAGAACGTGCTGGAGGGACAGCTTCATAACACAGAGACTGCCCATGCTATGGAATAGACTTCCCATACATGTCAAACAAAGTACCTCACTGGCCCTCTTCAAGAGAAATCTTGACGAGTGGATGGGAAGTAGAAAATTCACCCTGGGGATCACTCCAGTGGCTCTACTTGACAGAGGCACTGGAAACTGGGTCTAATTTAATTAAACGAAAGCAGAATCCATCGAATACGAATCTGTTGACACATAAACAGCTAAACGAGGAAATGTCGAACACACTAAATAGTGAAATCGGAAATATAGAATTGTCATAGTTGTCCCATCTGCGGTATAGCTCCATAAGGTAAGTGTGCGATATTTATGGACCTTAGGGCTAGGGTGCGGGTTAAGGTAAGTGCATAGATAGGTAATGTATGTAAGGTTTAGTGTAGGGTTTTGATAAGTGTATGTGTGTGGAATATTTACTTTGTGTGGGTATAGTTCTGTAGGGTAAGTGTGCGGTAGTTACGGACCTTAGGGTTAGGGAGGGGTTAAGGGTACTGCATAGATAGTTGTGTATGTGGGGTTTAGTGCAGGGTTTCAAGTGGGTTTTTGGTGCTTTAATTTAGGGTTAGTAGTAGGGTTTTGGTTAGTGTGTGTATGTGTTTTTTGTTGTGTTTGCGTAGGTAGTATGTTACGGGCGGTGGAGTTGGCCGACTATTGCAGTTTCGATGTTTAAATTTCGTGGTTTTGCACGTTCGACATTATCGCTTTTTGTTGTTTATGTGTCGACGGATTCGTATTCGACAGACTCCACTTCCGTTTAATTAAAGTATACCCCTGGAAACTAAGGTCGGGTGGCACGATGCCAGGGTAATCCTATGGGCTAGGCTTGTAAAGGCTCCAGGGCCATTAGCCTAGTACTCACCTATGAACCTATGAGCATTCCCACAAAATTGATGTTGTTATTGTTTGTGAAACATGGTTAAAGAACAGTGACTGGAAACCAGTTCTATTGGGGTATAAATGTTTTTACTGTAACAGACATTCTAACAAAAAATCATGTGAAAGTCTTATGATAGGGATTAAAGGCAGTTATGAGATCTGTGATTATTACATGTTCTATGATAACACCAATACTATATACTGTGTAACTGTGACAATAAAGACAACCTTGGAACATATAACAATTGGAGTGTATCGACCATCAAAGTCAAGTTCAGATGACCTAGAGGAATTCATACATTTCTTGCATGAAACACAGGAGGGAAGAATAATATTAGCTGGGGACTTAAATATACCCGAAACAGACTGGAATAATATTGATTCAACAACATTAGTAAAGATGTTATTCACAACATATATTCAGGGGACAGAATGTACTAGACATTGTTTGTGCTCCTAAAGAAATTACTGTTTCTTCAAGTTAAGTTTTACCGCCGTTGATGGGGAGTGATCATGGGGTTATAATATAAAGGTTAATTTGTTAGTAGATAATTCTGTCAAACTGAAATCTAAACAAATCCATGGAAGGTTAATTACAGATTATATGGAAGCAAAACAGTCACTATGTAAAACCAACTGAAGTGAGGAGTTCAATGGAATAACTAAACATAGAATGTGGAACGTTTGAAAGAGAAATTGTTTGAGTGCAAAAAAATCAAAAAATGTTTAACATCATGATCTAAGCATACTATGTCAGGGGGATATATTTACATAAGAACAAGATATATGATTAAGGTGAGAGATGAAAATATAAGAAATGAAAGAGAGGTCAAACTATAAATTTGAAAACTGAAATAAATAAGCTGGATAAACAGATTAAGCATAGTGTGAGACAAGAGAATGTATATAAAGATACTGAGCATAATAGGAAACCTTTTTATAGATACATAGGATGTGGAAGGAGTAGACACACAAATTGATAAACTGTGTGCTGATTCTAAAATTTATTCACAGACACAACAGATTAGATATATTTACAAAATCTTATGCAAAAAAGCTTAGCTCCACAAAAGGGGTGATACGTTGTCCTAGAAGCATCCAAGTAACCTCAGATACTGGAATCAATTTTGATTATATTGAAAAAGAACTGTACAAACTAGATCCAAACAAAGCACAGGGAGGAGATGTAATTAGTAACAATGACCTGAGAACACTTCAGCAAAAATTTATGCTGCCATTATATATATTATTCACTAGGTCATATAAATATGGGGAGATTCCTCAAGATTGAAGACGTGCTTATTAAACCTGTCTTGAAGGTAAAGGGGAGTAGGACAAACCCAGAATCATACTGATCCTTAAGTCTACTTTCATATTGTGGAAAAATAATGGAGAAGACAATATTGGATAAGCTATTTTCAGAACTTGATAGGTTGGGACTTGAAATCATATATCAGCATGCATATATTGAAAATAGATTTATTACCAACTGTAACATGATGTTGTATAACAATATAGTAACGGCTATCAATGAAAAATTGTGCTGTGATGTAATTTATATATATTTGACTTCCACATTTGACAGGGTCATACACAAAACACTAATCAATAAAATACAACAACTAGGTATTGATGTACTCTTGATAAGATGGATAGCTGCATAGCTTACAAATAGGACATAGCAAGTATCACACACCAGCTGGACAGGTGAAATCCTTGTTTACAGTCAGGGTGTTCCACAGGGCTCTGTCCTAGGCCTTTACTTGTTTAGATTATATCTTTCAGATCTTACTTTTTCAACTAAGGTGTTCTATAGTCTATATGCATGATGACCTGAAATTGGGTAAACTGATTACAAGTGTTATAGATAAGGCATGTCTGCAAAAGAACTTGAACTAAATTGGCCATTTGGGCACAGGAGAATAATATGCTGATAAATACATCAAAAACTAAGCATTTGAGATTTGTGAGACATAAATTGAAAGGTGAATATTTAATACAGCACACAGTGATTGAAACTGTTGACTCATTTAAGGCCTGGGGTATAAGGGTAGATCCAGCTTTGAGTTTTTCTAATCACATCGATCAATTGGTTAATGATAGTTATAGAATTATAGGTTGTATAAAAAGATTTATAAAGTCTATGAAATCAGAAATGATAAAGTCATTGTTTGTTAGTTACATTAGTCTCAAATTTGAGTATGAAATAACAACATGGAAACCCTATAAGAAAACAAGCATAAGTAAGCTAGAAAGAGTACAGCGGAAAGATACCAAGGGCATATATGGATGTGAACATTTAAATTATTATGAAAGACTAAAATATCTGAACTTGTACAGTGCCTCTTACAGATATCTAGGAGGAGATCTTATTCAAGTATATAGGGCATTTAGAGACAACTGCTTCTGGGAATGTTTGGGGGTTATCAAAATGTACTAGAGAATCATCAGTCAACCTATGTAGAAGATTCTACAGGAATGAGAAGTGTACTAACTGGTTCTCTGACAGAGTAGCTGATGCATGGAATAGCCTATCAAATTACATTAAAGCAAGTACTAGTTTAGATATTTTTAAGAGCAGCCTGGACAGTTATTATGGGAACAAGTGTTTTGGTATATTGTAAACTGAGAAAAGCATTAATGCCTTGGCTTGAAATATTTGTATGTATGTATACACACATATATATATATATATATATATATATATATATACATGTATGTAAAAACTCTTTCCCTAAAGTACCACTAGATAAGACGCTCAGCACACTTCACATTCAACTGATACAAAACACATTAAGCTTTTGCCTAACCTAGGCTCTAACTCTAAACCCCAAGACACTTGCATACACACAAATATCACTTAACAAAGAAAATCATACAAAAACACTAAATCTATCCCCTTCATTAACCCTAACTGTAGCCCAAACTGACAGACATTTGAACACAGATTTTTGCACCTAATGCCAAAGATTTTACTATTCCTAAAACATAGCACAAAACCTCACTTACCTACACACGGGCGTACCATAAATAAAAGAGGAACAGCCAGTGTTCTTACCTACAATGCAATTAACAGATGTAATCACGACTGCATATATGAAAACTGCACTACAGTAGGATCAGCGCAGACTCTACCTTGTGACCTGGTGACTAACAACTGCTCTTCCCCCCAAAAAACACATTGTAATTCATAAGCAGAATATATATTCTCTGGTCTCTGTACTGTAATGTAGAGGTTACGGGTAATTCCTTCACAGTCCCAGCTTTAGGCAAATGTCTCTTTGGCTGCCTCACCCTCTAAGCATGTGGTAATACATTTGCAGCACATACTTTACAGGTGTCCCTAAATAATCTACAGTTACATGTTAATTTCTTCACATGGCATGGTGAAGGGAATGGTTTGTGGTTGATCACTTCCTCTAGGAATAAAAAAAAACTCCTGTTAATGAGTAAGGCTCATACTTCCCCAGTAGCCATACTGTCATCTATAGGCTATGAGCAATATAGGGCCGACTGCAGACAGCATCTATGTGGCTGACCCCCCCCCCCTACACTGAGTAATGCATAAACAATGCATGACCCCCCCCCCCCAGGTTTAATTATGTAATCTATAAGTGGGTAATTGTTTCACAGAACCTCCTGCAGACATCTATAAGGCTGACACCCCTGCTCTCCACCATGACATAGTAATGCCTAACCAGCACATACATCCCAACAGTCCCTTATATAAATGTAGAATATGTGGCTGTTTGGTTCAAATTACAAGTTGCTAACTACATCTGTGTGTCTGACCCTACATAGTTATGGTAATGTATAAGCACCACATGCCTCCCCAGCACCCACAGAGTCATCTACAGATTGTAGATATTTTTTTCACAACATATGCTTCAGACAACACCTGTGTGTCTATCCATAGCACTTTTTGCTGAGAAAGGGTGATCGCTGCTTATGTAGTGATTTTGTAGTACATTGGCCCAACTGGTTTCACATAAAAGTGATAGCTATGTATACCATCCATACACATGTGTATCTACATATAAAAGAGCAAATATATGTGTGTGTGTGTGTGTGTGTGTGTGTGTGTGTGTGTGTGTGTGTGTGCGTGTGTGTGTGTGTATGTGTGTGTGTGTGTGTGTGTGTGTGTGTGTGTGTGTGTGTGTGTGTGTGTGGGGGGGGGGGGGGTTATATAGGTCTATGTCAGCTGATCAAGTTTTCAGAAACTCAAAATTCATATAGTCAAAACCATATGATCGAGTTTCCAAAAACTCAAACATCAAAAAAAAAAAAAAAACCCACAAAAGAACACAAAAATCTACTTTTTTTACATTTTTTGCAGGGGGCAAGCCCCCCTGCACTACCACACCCCTTGCAAATTATATATATACCAGTTCCAAGATCACACTAGGAATAGGGTTACTTTCCCGATCTGCACTGTACAGTGATCTCCATTCAAAAGATTTGAATTTTCAAAAACTTGAACATATAGTCTTGACCATATGAATTTTGAGTTTCTGAAAATCTGAAAACTCAATCAGGTGACAGGGCCCCAAATATATATATATATATATATATATATATATATATATATATATATATATATATAAACTGTATTTTATATGTATACCACTAAGGCTGAGCTCATTCATTGATGTTTTGCAAAGGTAATCACTACCACTACAGTTTCTATTTACATACCAGTAGCATTTCTTTTTCTTGGAGTTGCTATGGTTAAGTAAGGAGTGACAAACTCAACATTGATATGAAGGCAGGTGTGAAGATTGGGTGAAGATAGGTGAAGGCTGCCAGCCTAGCCAGATAGAATTTTGGAGATAATTCTGTCATCTGCTAATATTAATGTAAACCACAGGCTTGTTGTCTTAAATGGTCAAAATAGTGTTACATGTGGAACTGAAAAAAATGTAACAACAGTGCACTCTGCTGACCAAGTAAAGCATGTTGTGACCAGTCTAGAGGAAGGAATTATTGCTATTATTTTAAGGCCAGATTTAATGGCCAGAATTTGCTTGCATAAATGTCTTTAATGACTTTGCTTCCTGACCTGGTGCGAGCTTACTTTTTTCTTCTTCTTTTGGCTTTTTCCCAGTTAGGGGTTGCCACAGCAGATCAACTGTCCGCTCATGATTGGCAGTGGAGTTTTACAGTGTCAAGTTGCCAGCCCGGCGCCCAACCTTCCACAGAAGGCACACACATGCACACACTCACACCTAGGGCCAATTTAGAGTGTCCAATCCACCTACAGCATGTCTTTGGGATGTGGGAGGAAACTGGAGCACCCGGAAGAAACCCACGCGACCACAGGGAGGACATGCAGACTCCGCACAGAAGGCACCCCAGCCGAGAATCGAACCGGAGAACCTCTTGCTGTGAGGCGGCAACGCTAACCGCTGCACCACCGTGGCCACCCAACCTGGTGTGAGCTTACTAAAGAATGTAAATGTAGTTTCTGTTAGCCTGGGAACCCAGGGTAGTGTGAAGAATGATGTAATGTGAACCAGGAATGTGATTTTAGAAACAGAGAGAATCAGAGAGCACTAAGCATTTTTGTCTTGACCATCCAACTCATCAGCACTCTGCTCTATATGTAAGTTTATCTTAGACTTGTCTTTTCTCTTAGAAATAGCTAGAAAGTAGAAAGATTAGACTAAATGTTTTTCTGTGATGTCAGAACTGTACTACTGAATTATTTTAAGTATTTCTGTGTGATCTCTGAACTCTTGACTAGCACTGTGTAGTAAAAAGTATTGTCTTGTGTTTTGACTATTTGTTATTAAATATATTTAAAGCCTTTCATCTGTGGCTGTTTTGTGTAGAGATAATTTAAGCTCTAGACTACATTGCATATTTATAGTGATTATTGCCCAAGTCACTATAAATAAGCCTTGACTGTTCAGTTGTACTTACCTATTTGGATAATAATATTGCACAGTAATAATTGGGCACCCTTTCATAAGGGCCTTTTAGTAGCTGATAAATATTAGCTGGGTGGTGGCAGTGATTTCTACTGTATAGTCTGGGTAAAAGGGGAACAGCTGGAGAACCTGTGCCAGCCTTCCCCAGGAGTGTCTGTGTGGTTGCATAAACTCTTATCCCAAAGTGTGTGTGTGTCCGCTACTTGGGCAGGGACACGAATCACTGGTTGGACAGAGAGAGAGCGATGGATGTTTTAGCTTGCCCAGCTGGCTGAGATCTGGATCCTATAGCTGTGCCAGCGGGGAGTCTTATTGGAGACTCGGAGAGCAAGGGAGTGACCAGCCCCAGACTGACTGTGATCTCTGTGTGCTCTTAAGGGAAATTGCACTTTACTGTGTGTATTTGTTATCCCTTCCTCCTATATGGGATGCCCCTCACTGGTGTTAGTGGTGAGGATTGAGGCTCCTTGATTGCTGGGCCAGGACACGGGCATCACATATTAATTGTTTGGCAGTGGTGGGATATCCACACCACATATTAATTGGTTGGCAAATACTAATTGGCTTGTAGTGGTGTGGGTAGAGTGAATTCCTGGAGCTTGTGTACAGTGATCTTTGAAGGTGTTTTGTACTCTAAATCAGCCACTCAGTGAATACTCAGAGTTCAGATCACAATTGTTTTATTTCTTATGTTAGCTTAGTTAGTCAGGGTGAGCAGGTAGCATGTCAGCAGAGGAGTATGGAAAGCTGACAAGGAGCCAGCTGGTGGAGATGTGCCAGGCTAGGGGACTGGTGCATGGAAACCTGACTAAGGCAGACCTGATTGCAGCCTTGGTTACAGCTAGATCAGAAAACAGCACTCAGGAGGACAATCAGACTGGCAGTGAATATATAATACCCTTGGAGAATGGACAGCTCAACCTTTCTGCAGAGGATTTAAAAATCTATCTGGAGCTAAAGAGACTTGAGTTGGAGGCCAGGCATTTTTGATAGAAAACGAGGAAAAGGAGCAGCAGTGGAGGCATGAGAGGGAAATGCTGACTGTTTGCCAGAGTCATGGAGGTAATGGGGAGAGGAGTAACTGGAACCCAAAAGCACAAAGGGTCAGTAAATTTCTTCTGCCATTTAAGGGGGGTATAATTTTGATAGTTGCATTCATATGTTTGAGAGGGTATGCAAACAGTACCCCCTTACTCCATGGTAAAGCTGTAACTGTTTTGTCAAAAATGTCTGACTCTGCATGTTTTGATTACACTGCTGTTAAAAATCATTTGTTAGAATTGTTTAAGCTAACACCTGAAACGTATAGAAAAAAGTTTTGTGAGCATAGACGCAAGGCAAATGAAAGTGTGTGTGAATATGTTGCTGAACTGAGCACTTATTTCCATAGGTGGGTGAGTGGATGTCAGGTCACCACTTTTGAAGGGTTGGCAGACTTTTTGGTGAGGGAACAAGCCCTTAGCACTTTGCCTGAGGACATGAGGATCTGGTTAGCTGATAGACAATGTGCTACTTCAGATGAGTTCAGGAAGAAGGGAAACCTATACCTGGCAAGCAGAGCAGCCCTGCACAGAAAATGGACCCCCAGTACTGCTCATGGGTCTAGAGGAACCCATGGTGGGCAGCACAGACTGCCCCAACAGAATCTGCCAGTAGCAGGGAAAGCCACTAGTCCAGGTACACATCCAAGAACATGGGTTAAATGTTTTGAATGCAACCAGTGGGGCCATGTGGCATACAGGTATCCACAGACGCAAGGTGGGGAACAAAAGGTGAAGGGGCCAGTAAGTGGGAAAAACAAAATGCCAATAGGTTATCTTGGGGCAACAAGGGTACCAAACTACCACCAGAGGTTATATCCTATTGTAGTGAATGACAAAGAGGCCATTGCCAAGAGAGACACAGCCTCTGATATAACCATTGTAAAGCCAGCAATGGTTACAGAGGAGCACTACTTGCCTGGGCAGCCTACTCCAGTCAGGGCTTTAGGAGGGATCCCATTTCAATTACCTTTGGCTAGGGTTCACCTTGACTGGGGAGGGTGGAAAAGGAAGCCAGCAGGTAGGTGTGTTTGAGGATATACCTGCAGATGTCCTGATAGGGATTGATTTTGATTGTGCAGTACCTTGTGCTTGTGCAGTGATGCACAGTCAGGCTTGGAGACAAGCAGGTAAGTCTGGTAGCATGGGGGAGACCCAGACAGACTGCATACTTGCAGCCAGGACTGGTGATGTGTTTACTTCAGGGAGGGTGCTACCCTGTAGCAGTGAAACTGAAGGTGAGCCACAGCTGCTTGGGGGTACTGATGGTCCCTTGGACAGAGTGACTGCCAAGGCAGTGGTGAGTAGTAGTACCCAGGCTGACAGTGAGACACCACTGTCCGAGGATGCCAGACTTCCTGTGGAAGGGGACCTGGGAAGGATTACAAGGAGAGAGTTGAGACAGGCTCAGCTCTCAGACCCTACATTGCAAGGCCTGAAGCAGGTAGCTAGGGAGGCACCTGATTCTCAAGGAAAGGGGGAATCTGTATACTGGGACAAGGGGTTACTATACAGAGAGTGGACCTCTGAGTGAGGGCTAGAAGGTGAGAGAGTACAGCAGTTGTTAGTGCCTAGATCCTACTGTCTGGCACTTCTAGTCATGGCCCATGATATTCCCTTTGCAGGTCATATGGGCATAAAACATACAGAGGTGTATCATGCAGAACTTCTATTGGCCTGGAGTTTACAGAGATGTGACAGGGTACTGCAGGACCTGTGAGCAGTGCCAAAAGGTAGGCAAGGAAGAAGACAAGGTGAGAGCTCCTCTGATGCCTTTGCCTGTGATTGAGGAGCCATTTCAGAGAGTGGCTATGGATATTGTGGGTCCTCTGAGTACCCCAAGTTCCACATGGAAAAAGTATATCCTAGTGGTAGTGGATTATGCTACAAGACACCCTGAGGCAGTGGCTTTGTCCTCCACTGAGGCAGAGAAGGTGGCAAATGCTTTGTTAGAGATTTTTAGCAGGCTAGGTTTCCCAAAAGAAATACTGACTCACAGAGGTGCCAATTTCATATCAGACCTGCTGGCTTGTCTGTGGAAGTCCTGTGGGCTGAAGCACATGAAGACCACCCCCTAACATGACTAATGGTCTTGTTGAGAGGTTAAACTCTACAATCAAGTCCATGCTACGGGCATTTGCAGATCAGGTTAAGAGGGGGTGGGACAAATATTTGCCCCATCTGTTGTTTGCTTACAGACAGGTTCCCCTGGAATCCACAGGTTTTTCACCCTTTGAGTTGCTTTATGAGCATAGGGTGAGGGGACCTCTAGACTTAATTTGAGATGAGTGGGAAAGTGAGTGCGAGTCTCACAAGGAGTCTGTTGTGGCATACGTCCTAAACCTCAGGACAAGGCTCAGGGAACTCATAGGCTTGGCCCAGGAGAACCTGGCAGAAGCCCAACAACAAAAAAAAGTGTGGTATGACAGGAATGCTTGAGCTAGAGAGTATGCTGTGGGGCAGAAAGTAATGGTTCTCATTCCTGTCAGATACAACAAGCTGCAAGCAGCTTGGGAGGGACCCTACAAGGTGGTAAGAAAGGTAAGTGATGTTAACTACATGGTGGAACTGCTAGGCAGAAGGCAGGGGCACAAATTGTACCATGTTAACATGATGACACCTTACCATGATAGGGAGGCCCGTGTGCTAAGCATTTGCAGTGGATTGCAGGAGGTGTCTGAGGGAGATCTGGTGACTGATCTCCTCAGTGAGGCTTGGGCTGACACCTCAGTGGAAGGGGTAGCAATGTCTCAGCAGTTATCTCCTACCCAGGTTTGAGAAATCCAAGCAGTGTTGCAGGAGTTTGGGGACATGTTCACTGGGAAACCAGGGTGCACCCACCGGGGGCAGCATCAGGTGGATACAGGACCCCAAAGGTCTATTAGGCAGACCCCTTATATAATGCCTGAGAGAGTCAAAGAGACTCTGAGGGAGGGGTACATCAGATGTTGGAACTAGGGGTGATTCAAGAGTCCAACAGTCCCTGGGCCTCCACAGTGGGGCTAGTGCCAAAGAAGGATGGCAGCACCAGGTTCTGTGTGGACTACAGGAAATTAAATAGTCGCACAGAGTCAGATGTTTTCCCCATGCCTAGGACAGATGAGGCCCTATTGCAACTGGGTGGGGCTAAGTGTCTTACAGCCATTGATTTTACCATGGGTTACTGTCAGGTGCCCTTGACTCCCAGTGTTAGAGAGAAGTCAGCCTTTGTGACTCCTTTTGGCTTGTATGAGTTCACAAAGATGCCCTTTGGGATGAAGAATGCCCCAGTAACTTTCCAGAGGCTGGTAGATCACATCCTAGCAGGAGCAGGAGGGTTTGCCCTTTCTTACCTAGATGATATTGCCATCTACAGCCATTCCTGGCAAGAGCACGTTCAACATGTCAGGGAGGTGCTGGGCAGACTACAGAGGGCAGGATTGACCATTAAGTCAAGCAAATGTCAGGTGGGTATGGCAGAGGTCTCCTACCTAGGACATAGAGTGGGGAGTGGTAAGATAAGGCCAGAACATGCCAAAGTGGAAGCCATTCAGGCATGGCCTGAACCTGTTACTAAAAAGCAGGTGAGGGCATTTTTAGGGACAGCAGGGTACTACAGAAAGTTCATCCCCAGTTATAGTACCATAGCATCTCCCCTCACAAACCTCACAAGGAAGAACAGGCGAGATAAGGTAGTGTGGACCCCAGCATGTGAGCAGCCATTCCAGAAGCTTTGGGAGGACACCCTGTGTTAGCCAGTCCAGATTACAGCAGGGAATTTGTGGAGCAGGTTGATGCTTTGAACCATGGGGTGGGGGCTGTACTTAGCCAGATTTCTTCAGAGGGGGAAGAGTACCCAGTGGTTTATCTCAGTCATAGACTCCAACCCAGGGAGGAATGCTATGCATCTGTAGAAAATAAATGTCTAGCCATAGTGTGGGGCACTGCAGAAATTTCCACCTTATCTGTATGGAAGGAATTCACTGTTATGACAGATCACAACCCTCTAACATGGTTAAACAGAGCCATTCAGCAAAATGCCAAGTTGCTAAGATGGAGCCTGGGGTTGCAAGCATATGATATGTTCGTGCAGCACCGCAGTGGGATTAGCAATGCCAATGCAGGTGGGCTCTCAAGACAGGGAATGGGGTAAGGTACACTCAGATAGACCTATCTCTCTCTCAAGCAGCGTTTCTCAAGGGTCACTTGAAAAACTAGCTTGAGTTCTCCATGGGGGGAGATATGTGAAGTTTATCTTAGACTTGTATTTTCTTTTAGAAATAGCTAGAAAGTAGAAAGATTAGACTAAATGTTTTTCTGTGATGTCAAAACTGTACTGCTGAATTATTTTAAGTATTTCTGTGTGATCTCTGAACTCTTGACTAGCACTGTGTAGTAAAAAGTATTGTATTGTGTTTTGACTATTTGTTATTAAATATTTTTAAAACCTTTCAACTGTGGCTGTTTTGTGTAGAGATACTTTAAGCTCTAGAATACATTGCATATTTATAGTGATTACTGTCCAAGTCACTCCAAATAAGCCTTGACTGTTCAGTCACACTTACCTATTTGGATAATAATATTGCAATGTAATAATTGGACACCCTTTCATAAGGGCCTTTTAGTAGCTGATAAATATTAGCTGGGTGGTGGCAGTGATTTCTACCATATAGACTGGGTAAAAGGGGCACATCTGGAGAACCTGTGCCAGCCTTCCCCAGGAGTGCCTGTGTGGTTGTATAAACTCTTATCTCAAAGTGTGTGTTTGTCAGCTACTTGGGCAGGGACACAAAGCACTGGTTGGACAGAGAGGCTGCTGGATGTTTTAGCTTGCCCAGCTGGCTGAGATCTGGACCATATAGCTGTGCCAGTGGGGAGTCTATTTGGGGACCTGGAGAGCAAGGGAGCGACTACTGAAATACCTATTTCCTAGGAAGGCCACAAGTAAAAACAGAAATGCAAATTAGTAGAAAGCAGCATATACATATTGGTATCAGTAACCTATGCAGGATGTCATAAGTAAATTAAACTAAAATTAAATCTAAAACTTAAGATCTCTGATAATGAGTATATTGACACTGTTATGTGCTAAGTATCCTACAGACTGCTAAGGGGTGACCTGTGTCTAACATACAATGCATCCTCTAACCCATTAGTGATGGATTTTACTGCACTTCATCAAGTTAAATGGCATCAGAAATATTCAGTCTAGGGATCTAAACCTCTTCTGCAACATCAACAGAATGGTTTGGAGGGACAGGTACATCTTGCAGAGGATACTGCTGCTGTGGAACAGACTCCACTTCCACATTAAAAAAAAAAAAAAATCATCCCTGTCCATTTTCAAGTACAGCTTAGATCTATGGACGGGAAAAAAATAAAATTTACCCTAGGATTGCCCTATGCACTGCTAATGGATAGAAGCAGTTCCTAAATGCTTTATCCCATGCATTGATCCACTCAAATTATTTATGATATGATCCCAATTATTCTTATTCAGGTAACATATAATTATAAACCACTGGATGGGTAAAGTCAATCTATAACCAAATGGGATATGTTATTTTGAGCATAAAAAGGGAAACTGGATAAATTTAACATGGTGTACAAGGGCAGCTAGACTAGTGCTTACCTAAAAGCCTATGCAGCTCAAGCTACGCATCACTCATTATTAATAATTATACTCAAAACCTTTACTGAAGTGTTCTGCCACCAATCAGAAATAGTTTTAACTGACTGCTTTATTTAATGCAAATGTTTTATTTATTTAATTTCTCCTGCTTGGACGTGTACCCAAACAAGCTGAATACATGTTAGAGAAATGGCCTCCTTTTTTTTTACCCAAGTTCCTGACATTTAAATGCAGTACATTATGGTACTATTACAGGAAACAGGAAACAGTGTGTTACTCAGGTAAGAGAATTAAATCTTAATTTCTTTAATGAATGAAAAGTCTATAAAAGTGATGGAAAACTAACCAAAATAAAATAAAATGAGTTGCATCAAGATGGCCATTCCATTAAACAGATGACAATGATCTTTTGGACTTGATCTTCAATTGGTAGACATAATTAAAAAATGGTGCATGAGATGAACAATTACAATAGTAATGAAGAACAGAAAGGTATTTACTGAATTATGCACTAGCTTAAAAAAAGTGTGTATGCATATAGTGATCAATTTCAGTAGAAAAGATGCACACAATTTAATCACGCATTAAAACTTTGAGGTTTACAATGGCAAATATTAAGCAGCAGGACAAAAAAAAATTCGAAATAGAAGTTAAATATTTGGCTAATTACAGCTGTTATGGCTCCCCACAGCAGACTATTGGCTGCCAGCAGTTCATGTACTCATTAAACTGGTATACCAGACTCACCTTAGCTTCTGTGGGCCCTACCAAACTCACATCTTGGGCCATTAAGGACATCTAGGACAATGGAGAAACACTGTAATGGGGCGTGTTTTTTTTTATTATCTCCAATCTTTCATTGCCATGCAAGCACTTGTTGGATTTCCAGAGGAAGACATGCAATGGGGAAAAGCACAGCATTTCCTCCTTCCATGGTGACTCAGCCAATGTTCTCTATCTATTCCTCTTAAAGGAAATACGGCACTGCCCCCACTTGTCCCAGTCTGTGCCAGTTATCAGCTATCCACAAGGTGTGCCCAAGTAAAGTACACATCATCCCTCCATGATGGACATGCTCAGTACACACCATCCATACATGGAGGGCGTGCCCAGTACACACCATCCCTCCATGATGGGTGTGACCAGTACACATCATCCCTCCATGGTGGGTGTAACCATCCTTCCCTGTCAGCACCTTGGATGCACGAGCTGCTGTTTGATCTCAGATTGCCTGGGCCATACTCAGTACTTTATCCCAGTGTGGCACAGTGCTGACTTAGACTAATGACAATGTAGCTACACTAAGCAGGAAATAGAAGTTATATGCTGACAGTAGTTAATAAGAGGAAACATAAGCTGTGAAATACAGGTATAGTGGTAGGTGCAGTACACAGATAGATTTGGGTAGTACTATGAAATAGAATTGCAGGGAAAGTACAGAATAAGGTATTATGAATTATACAGAGAAGGTGAAGTAGGGAGCAAAATAGTAGGAAGATTAGGACTGTCAGAGTTTAGATAAGGAATATGGTAGCTAGAGGGGTCATTACTGCCTATAAAACAACTGATAAAATACTTCTACCACTAAACAGTGTGAAATAGGTAAAGGTAGAGAACAGAATTTCAATGAAGTGATTTCACATTTGAGAAATACCAGCAAGAGTTTTGTACAATATACTGAAGATAATAGACCAGAGAGATGTCAAACTTAGATGGTTTTGATAAATACAACCACTTTAAAAACTTTGAGTGGGCCTGGTCCTTGATGTTTCCATTATACTATTGTATCATTCTGATACATAGATGCTACTCAAGCAGTGCTTATTAATGTCACCTAACAGGAAGTTTAAAAGAATGTTCTACAACTGTCATTCAGTGACAATGCTCACAACATTGATAGCTACCTTACATTTGTAAAAAAAGGCAAATCTGGGTTGCACACATGCAGTGTCTGCCATGTTAAGTCCGTAATGCATTAAGGTATCTAAAGAACACAGTGGCAAATTACATTTTTTTCTTATAAAAGTATAATGCTATCTACTTATGGTCTTAAAATTCTAATAGTTTAAAAAAAACAAAAGAAGATAACAGGAATGTCTAATTTAATGCTAGTAATTATATCATTTATTACTATAACTGGGAGGGAATCTTAGTTTGGTAAAACTGTCTTATGCTAAAATCAATGGCCAGAATGTAAGTGCAAGGCACATTCTGAAAAGATCTGAATAAAGAATTTCTTAACTAAAATGCAGTGTTATATTGTGCAGGATGCTGGGTAATATGTTTGGTAAGGAGTATTCTAGACTCCATTTTCAGTAACAAATGGGAGAGGTATGACAGACTGATTAGTAATAAGAATTAATTATTAGTGTACAATGGTTTAAGAAGGCGGTTTTCCGTCATTTGCATATTTAGTTCAAGGAAGGCTGGGCAAATAAGGATCTAGTATGATTTTAACTATCTGTACAAATGAGGTTTGGTAACAAACCAGGTTGTCCCGGGACATTCTCATGAGGGGTTGGATTGATATATTAGTGGGAGTTAAGTGGGTTGAGGAGATGAAAGGGTTCAATGGAGACAGGGATGATTGGGAGGAAATGAGGTAAGGGTGGGAAGGGCTTAAGGGGTTTAGGCAGGTGTAGCTGGGTAAGTAATTACATTTTGGCATGAACTTGCTATGGTGCAGGCTCATGTCCGTGATGACCTGTAGGTATGCCAGTGTTCAGGTAGGCCTTGGCTAAGTAACTGTGGGTAAAAAAGTTTTTTTTTTTCCTCCCCACTTCTCTGGGGAGTTAAATGGATGTGTGGAAAGCATGATGTGATGCAGGGGGTAGAGGGGTACTGTGATAGTACAGGAGCTGCTTTCTTAAAAAAAAAAAACACAAAAGAAAAGCAGTATTGCTAGGATGCCTTAGTCTCTGGGTAGTGTACAGGAGGACTGGGGCTCGGTATCTCCTTTTCTTTTCTTCTCATTTTTTTCTCGTAGTGAAGTAGTTGTTGAGATTATGCTGGTATCATAATGGTTTAGCGGGCAGTAAATTGGCTAGCTGAATGGTACCCCTCCACGCATGGAGGGAGAACTTGGAAGGTGAGCCATTTTGTTGACTTATCGGGGGGTCATTGGAGAGGTTCTGGTATTGCTGGATCTCGATAGCTAGGAGTTGGGTGGAGAGTCAGGCATCTTTAGGCTTGGTTTGTCAATGGAGACATTAGAGTATTTCTTTGGAGATGGATGTTGCCAGCCCAGTTTAAGTCCGAGAGAGGGGAGGCGGTGATATTGAAGTGTATTAACTCACCAGATGCGCAGTAGCAAGCCCCGCCCAAAGCCCGCCTGACACATTGCAATGTAATTAATATTCAGCATCTGTGCCAAAAGCAACCCAATGTTTTATTGTAGACATTCACTAGCAAAAAAGAAATGTTTTACTAGGGGCATAAAACTAAAATGCCTGTTGTACATCACATTTCAGTCAGTCAATTGGGCAGAGTTCACATCACAAAACTGTTTCTCTAAATGATACTGTTATTAACGGCTGAAATTGTTTGCAGTACCAGCACTGTTGCACAACACTGGGGAGTGCAGCGCCCCCACAAGGGGGTTCAGGGGGGCTTGCCCCCCCTGAAAAAGGAGAAAGCAATGATTTTGACGAGGATGGAGTTTGTTGTGTGCATGGATTCCATGTCAATCATGGTGTATTTACATATTGAAACTCTGCCTGCCACCTTGTCAATCAAACAGGCCATGCCCATTCCTGCGCAAACTAACTGGTGGGTTAATACACTTCAATATCACCAGGGAAGCAAGCTCGGAGGGCCAAATAGTCAAGTAGTGGAGCTGACTCTGGGTTCTTTAGTAGTAGTGGAATGCTGGCCATTGCATATCCCCATTCTGGCACTTAACAACATTCCTGCAGCCCTGTATTGCAGTACGGAGGTTTAATGGTGGTTCGTGGGCTTAGGAGCTGCAGTTCATGGCCACGCACGTGCAGTCAAATTCATACTGGCTCATGGCTCTCCCATAAATTTCAATGGTACAGATTTTTGTGGAGGGGGAGTAGGAGGTTCAGAGTTGCTTTATGTTTTAATTCTGTTCCTCATAAAATTGCAGTTTGCTGCAAATTGTTCATGATTGAAGTATAAAATAATAATAATGGCAAATATCAGAGATTCAGGCTTCATACCTTTCAACAAATGTACACAATGCTAAACTTGCTACCCTATGAACTTTCAAGTGGTAGGAGCAGCAGGAGCAGTGGTGACTTGGAATTATAGGTTTACAGTAGCTGAAACTGACACTGTGAATTTAGGTACTTTTGTTTTGTGACTGGCTTGTTTGCTGAGAAGCCGTGTGGATGTAGCATTTCTCTCAGGTACATGGACGTGATACACGGTTTCCTGACAGGATTATGACTAATGTGCAAGTTTTGGATGAGTTAATATAGTTATTGTACTAGCATAAAACAAGTACCACTGACCTTTACAGTAATTGCTAGTAGGGATTTTATGGTAATTAGTACTATAGGAACTAATGCAGAAGTGGACTACAGCATTCTGGGGAAAGCTGAGGTGTCAAGTAAAATAAGGATTTTCTGCACCACTGCTAGATAGTGGTGTCAGGAGAGGAAGAGTGAAATCAAACACTTCTAGCAGCTCTGTCAGGGCTCTTTGGCTTAGGATAAAGTGGGAGGGGGTCTGATGATGATAGCAGTTCTCATCACGCGCCTTGTGCTCTGTTAACCATTGTCTTGTGAAATGTTGAAAATCTGGTAACTTTAACTATATCAAGTGTTCTAGCCTGAACAATGTGTATTGATATCATTTGCCTGTACTGCTGGAAGCAAAAGATTTGTTGCTGAAATTTGGTGTGGTGGGGAAATTGTGATTAATATTGAATTTCTGCTCTTAGTAGAAGGTGGTAGTTGGCAGTGTGCTGGGAATGCTATCAAATCATTCGTGTTCTGTCATAAGAATGGTTCTTGGTACTCCAAGCACCTCCTTGTAACATCTTTATTCGTGCAGGAGAGGCACAGTTAAACAAAGGGAAATAAATAATTAACAAATAGTAGTACTGATGCTCACCTAGCCAATGTTTAATATTGCATGTATGCTTAATAAATGTACCTTTGGTAAAAATGGATATTTCAGCAAGCCAAAGGAAAGGTCGAAGGAAACAATGCATGCAGACTTTTCAAGAGCCATTCACTGTCAAATAAAGGAATATGGCATATAAAATGCAGTACAGTGTACGGAGACTTTGTCATTTAAAACTATGAGCATTCAAGCACCTTTGTACATTTTATCCCATACTGTAGCAGGCAATTTCTGTGATATATTGTATTTTGGCATAACCTTCAATGCCATTTGGTATTAATTGTAAATACATGCCCATCATTTATTACATACAGGATGCTGAAGGGGAGGTCAGTTGTGTCCATTTTCTGAGTTATTCTTATGAGTGAAGCTGTTTTTTGTGGGCATTTGAGCGGGTCAGAACAATGATGTAACGTATGTGCAGTGGGGCTTAGCTGGTTTTAAAATGATCAGTTTTACAGGAGGCTAGGAGGTGTTGGTCAGTAGGTAGTGGAGTGTTGGTTTGCTGGTTGGGCCTTGATAAGGCTTGAAGGATGGAGGTGAGGAAACCTGGGACAAGTTGAGTTGCCACAGATTGCCAGATTGGCAGATTTGTCCCGGATGGGTTAAGAGATAGGGGAGAGTTTTCTGGTAATTTTTGGCAGTTAGGAAGGAGTTGTTGTGAAGATGATGGCACTGATGATTATAACAGGTGCTGGATTTTGGGTGAGTTGACAATACATGACCATGTACAGAGGATTGAGGCTGGGAGACAGCGATTGGTTTTGAGTTTCAAATATTTTTCCTCTTTACAGCACTGGCTACTTTAGCAACTTTGACTTTGTCAGAGCAGTAGTTAAGGTTTATTCCTTGGTTTGTGTCTGTCTAGAATTTGGGATATAAGACTTTGAGGCATGCCTCTCAACTGTACAGATTTCGTAGGATGTCCAGACTAAGGGTCCCTAATTTCATGCCTTTGCCCTCCCAATTCTTTATGGCTTTGATCTCATGCAAAATCCACTGAAGGGAATCCATTTTCCTCCTGTGCTCACTGGGGACTGGGGCCATACATCTCCACTGTCCCTGAATTTGATTCAAATTTTAGTTCTGTAGGATGTGTGCACTCTGTTAGCTTCTTGTGTTCATATGGTGCCTGATATACAAAATTTTAAGGAGTCATTCTTTTACTTGGTCTCAGATTGCTCTTGTAAGCAACTGCAGGGTTATGGGGGAGCTGAAGGCAGCCCTGGCACTTTCTCCGTAATTTATTGTTTGATCTTCTATGGCACTGTGATTCAGAGGAGCGGATGTTACACATAGGGTTTGAGAAGGTGTGTGCTTGGTCAAAATTAGCTACCACCATTGGGGTTTGTCACAGTTAAGTTAGGATGCCCTGGGGAAAATTTGTGGTTACCCATCCACTCATCAAGGTTGCGTTTGAAGTGGGCAGCAACATACTATGTTTAATAAAGGTCATCAAATGTCATTCAGTGTGATGTGTTTATTGAAGGGTACCGGGACAAGTGATATTTGCATAATACTTAATTGGCATTGCTGCAACTGCCTTAGTAGCCAGAGTCACATCTTGATTTTTATTGTAATTATAATACTAATTCTTCTTAAGTACAAATGAAGCAATAAAGTAATATTTATATCACAGATGTACAATTAATGTGCAGAAAAAAGTGATTTATTTTTAACTCATTTAAGACAGGCAGTGGTTTCAATCAAGTAGTCTAACATTTAGTGTACAGCACTGAATCTATAAGCTCTTAAGGAGTTGTACTGCAAGGTTGGTTTGATACTTTTAGCATTCTTTTACTGCTATGTGACTCTGAGCAAATCTTACAAACATTGTCCTGGGCTGAGTCTGAAAAAGTCCCATGTAGATCACTACTGTACCCTATTTAGAATACAAATCAAAATGAAAGAATAATAAATTAAGTGATTTCTTGCTGTCTACCATACCTCTCAATTGTCCAAATTTTTAACAGAATGTCCAGATTTTGCAATCAAGTTTTTGGTCTATTCCTCATTATTTGTTTGATTTTCTGGCAACTCATCAAGGATTGAAGTCACCAAATAATTACAGACATTTGAGTTTCAAACTTCATACCCTTGGAAATACATGCCAATCCAAATCCTGTTATTCTATTACCTTTCTAGGTTTATAAGAGTAATATTTAAAATCTGTCCTGATTTTTCGGCCTTTGTCTCCACATTATTTTTGGCTTTGTCCACATTTCTTGTGTTCAGAGGCTGAAAGGTATGAGCTCTTCCAGTTTGTTACCAGTGATGTCCACACCTAATGACAAAATATCAGTGTAAATTCAACAAATTCATTATGCTGTGTGTAACTTGATAAAAATAAACAACTTTTGGTGACTAAATCCATTTACAAAACTAGTATAAACAAAGTATATAGAAATGGATAACCTAATCTCAACTAGATTTGGTAGTATACAATATAGTTTTGCAGTTTGGTACAAAAATAATCACATTTATTTATTTATTTATTTATTGACATTTGTTGACCGGGAAAGTTCACTGAGTCAGAAACCCATTTTCAGTGGAATCCCGGGGAGAAAAGCTCCATTTACATTAAAACATATAAATATAATTTGCATTATTTAAGAGTATGATTTTTAAACAGTTTCAATAGCAGTAATAAGCAAAAATAAGTAAAATATACAGTCAGGTTAAGTGTAGGCATTGGGTATACACTTAGTGGCAATCTGTTCATCTTTATACTCTGATAGGAGACAGGCTAAAAACAGTAATTTATATTTAATATATAAATAATTGTAGAAATGAAGAGTAATGAATGTTAGCTGGTTAAGGTTGTTAGTTTGCAATAAAGTCTACAATACAACAGAGGCATAGGATTAATTCTAAGGTGGACCACATAGGCAAGTTTCATTTTCAAGAAAGTGGTGTTTTAAGGTATATTTGAAGGTTTTTAATGACTCAAGTAAAGTAATAGAGGGGGATAGGTTATTCCATAATTTTGCTATGGAGTAGGACTATAAACTTTGTCCCACTCTTTTGTTGAGTTTGGACACATGTAAAAGTTGTTTGTTTGAAGACTGAAGTGTCCTAGAGGGGATGTAGGACTGGATGATGTGTGAGAGTGTGGGGCAGTTCTCTGGATTATATATTAGATTGTGAGCAGTGGTGAGCTGAGTGTACTGCAGGTAATGGGGGAGATTGAGCCACTTTAATGTATCAATGGCTTGACATTTTGTAATAGCATGATTGTAATTTGTTGTTCAGGGTTAATATCTTTCCTTTTAATGTACATATTCAGTTTACCTACTTTTGCAAATAAATATATTTCAGACAATAACTATATTAAATGGGTTCCTCATCATAAATAAAGGACAAATTGGGCAAAACACAATGCAAATTAAGGGTATGCTTCAACTATCCAAGATATTTTGAAAAACAACTTTGAAATCAGGTATTAAAAAAGATTCAATGCATCAGACAGATAATGCTTAAAGTCTAGGAGGGTTTCAAGACTACTGCTGGTAGTGCTTCAGTTTTATGACATCTATAGAACACACATCTTGTCCTAGCAATTCACTCCAAATAGATTTGCTGCTTGAAAACTGACCTTGTTTTAGTAGCAGGCAAGAAACTCTAAGACATCATAACATTGTAAGAAATCCAGATGGAAACACACACTATTTTGCTTGCTTCTATGTTAAAACAAAGATAATCTTGCTAAGGAGATAAGACTCTTAAAAGCTGTGCCAAGGAAAAGTCCCATTGTGCTCCAAGAAGAACTCACAGGAGCATTAAATATTATTTTGTCAGGTTTGCAAAGAATATGTTGCGTCTGGTTTGGACATTTTCTGAAAGTGAATCATTATCTAGTAGCCTGTACTGAAGGGCAGCAGGCCGGAAAATGTTCCTCTATGTTGTTATTATTTAAACCACAAGATATGACAACTTTATTTTTTGTTTTCTCTGTCACTGACCTCTATGCATGTTAACAAATCCTTCACTTGAACTTAAAGAAAAATGATGTGGCGAGGTAGTATATCAACAAATCTTATGAAAGGTCTCAGTAGGCAGTTAATATGCACAACTTTCAATGGTAGTTTCCTGGTGCTATATATTAAGGCTGCCCTTAGCAACAGTAGTGAATCTCTTCTTTCGGTGCCACTGAAAGCAAACAAATTATACCGCAGTAATGGCATAACGTTATGCCATCATGAAAAACAGTAAATGTGAAAAAGATGTCACAGTCTGATAAAAATAGATACATGTTTTGCTGGGTGTCTTTTGCTAAAATTGAAGAGATATAAAAGACAGACTTTCAGATTATGTTTCTATTAGTAGTGTACTGATTTTGAAAGTTTCCACATGCTGTTTCTTTTCAGTGCCCCTCAGACAGTGGGTCATGAGCAGTAGAATTTTCCAGGTGGGATTAGATGATGCTCTAATGAACCTATGACAAACAGTTCAACTTAGCAGTAAGCAACACAACGATCCACTGGCCAAAAACATAAATCTAGAAATAAATCTTTCTCTATAAAACCAAATGCAATGTTTAATCTTAGTGAAATATACATGGAACTTTTAAAAGTGACAGTTCAAAGCCCCGATACTGCTGTCTTCTTAGAGCCATGCTAACTGACAAGTCCTTCCTTGGTGGTAAAAGCTTTAACCAGAATGAAGAAACACTTTGCCAGTTTAATAACAACAGTGCTCTATGCATGGTGCCAGACACTTGGAAAGGCATTGCATGGGGGCTG